>NW_027469395.1:0-164413 GCF_051020765.1 Lasioglossum baleicum | reverse complement strand
ATCCGAAAAAACCTGCGCATGCGCATCCCACAAAACCTCGCACGTGTTTTTACTCGACTAGCCTGCGGGATGCATCCTCCCGCACGTGTTTTTACTCGACTAGCCTGCGGGATGTATCCTCTCGCACGTGTTTTTACTCGACTAGCCTGCGGGATGCATCCTCTCGCATGTGTTTTTACTCGACTAGCCATGCGCATCCCAAAAAACCTGCGCATGCGCATCCCAAAAAACCTGCGCATGCGCATCCCAGAAAACCTGCGCATGCGCATCCCACAAAACCTGCGCATGCGCATCCCACAAAACCTCGTACGTGTTTTTACTCGACTAGTCGGCGGGATGCATCCTCTCGCACGTGTTTTTACTCGACTAGACTGCGGGATGCATCCTCACGCACGTGTTTTACTCGACTAGCCTGCGGGATGCATCCTCTCGCACGTGTTTTTACTCGACTAGCCTGCGGGATGCATCCTCCCGCACGTGTTTTTACTCGACTAGCCTGCGGGATGCATCCTCTCGCACGTGTTTTTGCTCGACTAGCCTGCGGGATGCATCCTCTCGCACGTGTTTTTGCTCGACTAGCCATGCGCATCCCAAAAAACCTGCGCATGCGCATCCCAAAAAACCTGCGCGTGCGCATCCCAAAAAACCTGCGCATGCGCATCCCACAAAACCTGCGCATGCGCATCCCACAAAACCTCGTACGTGTTTTTACTCGACTAGTCGGCGGGATGCATCCTCTCGCACGTGTTTTTACTGGACTAGCCTGCGGGATGCATCCTCTCGCATGTGTTTTTACTCGACTAGCCATGCGCATCCCAAAAAACCTGCGCATGCGCATCCCAGAAAACCTGCGCATGCGCATACCACAAAACCTGCGCATGCGCATCCCACAAAACCTCGCACGTGTTTTTACTCGACTAGCCTGCGGAATGCATCCTCTCGCACGTGTTTTTACTCGACTAGCCTGCGGGAAGCATCCTCTCGCACGTGTTTTTACTCGACTAGCCTACGGGATGCATCCTCTCGCACGTGTTTTTACTCGACCAGGCTGCGGGATGCACCCTCTCGCACGTGTTTTTACTTGACTAGCCTGCGGGATGCATCCTGTCGCATGTGTTTTTACTCTACTAGCCATGCGCATCCCAAAAAACCTGCGCATGCGCATCCCAAAAAACCTGCGCATGCGCATCCCAAAAAACCTGCGCATGCGCATCCCACAAAACCTGCGCATGCGCATCCGAAAAAACCTGCGCATGCGCATCCCACAAAACCTCGCACGTGTTTTTACTCGACTAGCCTGCGGGATGCATCCTCCCGCACGTGTTTTTACTCGACTAGCCTGCGGGATGTATCCTCTCGCACGTGTTTTTACTCGACTAGCCTGCGGGATGCATCCTCTCGCATGTGTTTTTACTGGACTAGCCTGCGGGATGCATCCTCTCGCATGTGTTTTTACTCGACTAGCCATGCGCATCCCAAAAAACCTGCGCATGCGCATCCCAGAAAACCTGCGCATGCGCATACCACAAAACCTGCGCATGCGCATCCCACAAAACCTCGCACGTGTTTTTACTCGACTAGCCTGCGGAATGCATCCTCTCGCACGTGTTTTTACTCGACTAGCCTGCGGGAAGCATCCTCTCGCACGTGTTTTTACTCGACTAGCCTACGGGATGCATCCTCTCGCACGTGTTTTTACTCGACCAGGCTGCGGGATGCACCCTCTCGCACGTGTTTTTACTTGACTAGCCTGCGGGATGCATCCTGTCGCATGTGTTTTTACTCTACTAGCCATGCGCATCCCAAAAAACCTGCGCATGCGCATCCCAAAAAACCTGCGCATGCGCATCCCACAAAACCTGCGCATGCGCATCCGAAAAAACCTGCGCATGCGCATCCCACAAAACCTCGCACGTGTTTTTACTCGACTAGCCTGCGGGATGCATCCTCCCGCACGTGTTTTTACTCGACTAGCCTGCGGAATGCATCCTCTCGCACGTGTTTTTACTCGACTAGCCTGCGGGAAGCATCCTCTCGCACGTGTTTTTACTCGACTAGCCTGCGGGAAGCATCCTCTCGCACGTGTTTTTACTCGACTAGCCTGCGGGATGCATCCTCTCGCACGTGTTTTTGCTCGACTAGCCTGCGGGATGCATCCTCTCGCACGTGTTTTTACTCGACTAGCCTGCGGGATGCATCCTCTCGCACGTGTTTTTGCTCGACTAGCCTGCGGGATGCATCCTCTCGCACGTGTTTTTGCTCGACTAGCCTGCGGGATGCATCCTCTCGCACGTGTTTTTACTCGACTAGCCTGCGGGATGCATCCTCCCGCACGTGTTTTTACTCGACTAGCCTGCGGGATGCACCCTCTCGCACGTGTTTTTACTCGACTAGCCTGCGGGATGCATCCTCTCGCATGTGTTTTTACTCGACTAGCCTGCGGGATGCATCCTCTCGCACGTGTTTTTGCTCGACTAGCCATGCGCATCCCAAAAAACCTGCGCATGCGCATCCCAAAAAACCTGCGCATGCGCATCCCACAAAACCTGCGCATGCGCATCCCACAAAACCTCGCACGTGTTTTTACTCGACTAGCCTGCGGGATGCATCCTCCCGCACGTGTTTTTACTCGACTAGCCTGCGGGATGTATCCTCTCGCACGTGTTTTTACTCGACTAGCCTGCGGGATGCATCCTCTCGCATGTGTTTTTACTCGACTAGCCATGCGCATCCCAAAAAACCTGCGCATGCGCATCCCAAAAAACCTGCGCATGCGCATCCCAGAAAACCTGCGCATGCGCATCCCACAAAACCTGCGCATGCGCATCCCACAAAACCTGCGCATGCGCATCCCACAAAACCTCGTACGTGTTTTTACTCGACTAGTCGGCGGGATGCATCCTCTCGCACGTGTTTTTACTGGACTAGCCTGCGGGATGCATCCTCCCGCACGTGTTTTTACTCGACTAGCCTGCGGGATGCATCCTCTCGCACGTGTTTTACTCGACTAGCCTGCGGGATGCATCCTCTCGCACGTGTTTTTACTGGACTAGCCTGCGGGATGCATCCTCTCGCATGTGTTTTTACTCGACTAGCCTGCGGGATGCATCCTCTCGAACGTGTTTTTGCACGACTAGCCTGCGGGATGCATCCTCCCGCACGTGTTTTTACTCGACTAGCCTGCGGGATGTATCCTCTCGCACGTGTTTTTACTCGACTAGCCATGCGCATCCCAAAAAACCTGCGCATGCGCATCCCAAAAAACCTGCGCATGCGCATCCCGAAAAACCTGCGCATGCGCATCCCACAAAACCTGCGCATGCGCATCCCACAAAACCTGCGCATACGCATCCCACAAAACCTCGCACGTGTTTTTACTCGACTAGCCGGCGGGATGCATCCTCTCGCACGTGTTTTTACTGGACTAGCCTGCGGGATGCATCCTCTCGCACGTGTTTTTGCTCGACTAGCCTGCGGGATGCATCCTCCCGCACGTGTTTTTACTCGACTAGCCTGCGGGATGCATCCTCTCGCACGTGTTTTTGCTCGACTAGCCTGCGGGATGCATCCTCTCGCACGTGTTTTTACTCGACCAGGCTGCGGGATGCACCCTCTCGCACGTGTTTTTACTTGACTAGCCTGCGGGATGCATCCTGTCGCATGTGTTTTTACTCGACTAGCCATGCGCATCCCAAAAAACCTGCGCATGCGCATCCCACAAAACCTGCGCATGCGCATCCCACAAAACCTCGCACGTGTTTTTACTCGACTAGCCTGCGGGATGCATCCTCTCGCACGTGTTTTTACTCGACTAGACTGCGGGATGCATCCTCACGCACGTGTTTTACTCGACTAGCCTGCGGGATGCATCCTCTCGCACGTGTTTTTACTCGACTAGCCTGCGGGATGCATCCTCCCGCACGTGTTTTTACTCGACTAGCCTGCGGGATGCATCCTCTCGCACGTGTTTTTGCTCGACTAGCCTGCGGGATGCATCCTCTCGCACGTGTTTTTGCTCGACTAGCCTGCGGGATGCATCCTCTCGCACGTGTTTTTGCTCGACTAGCCATGCGCATCCCAAAAAACCTGCGCATGCGCATCCCAAAAAACCTGCGCGTGCGCATCCTAAAAAACCTGCGCATGCGCATCCCACAAAACCTGCGCATGCGCATCCCACAAAACCTCGTACGTGTTTTTACTCGACTAGTCGGCGGGATGCATCCTCTCGCACGTGTTTTTACTGGACTAGCCTGCGGGATGCATCCTCTCGCATGTGTTTTTACTCGACTAGCCTGCGGGATGCATCCTCTCGAACGTGTTTTTGCACGACTAGCCTGCGGGATGCATCCTCTCGCACGTGTTTTTGCTCGACTAGCCATGCGCATCCCAAAAAACCTGCGCATGCGCATCCCAAAAAACCTGCGCATGCGCATCCCACAAAACCTGCGCATGCGCATCCGAAAAAACCTGCGCATGCGCATCCCACAAAACCTCGCACGTGTTTTTACTCGACTAGCCTGCGGGATGCATCCTCCCGCACGTGTTTTTACTCGACTAGCCTGCGGGATGTATCCTCTCGCACGTGTTTTTACTCGACTAGCCTGCGGGATGCATCCTCTCGCATGTGTTTTTACTCGACTAGCCATGCGCATCCCAAAAAACCTGCGCATGCGCATCCCACAAAACCTGCGCATGCGCATCCCACAAAACCTCGTACGTGTTTTTACTCGACTAGTCGGCGGGATGCATCCTCTCGCACGTGTTTTTACTGGACTAGCCTGCGGGATGCATCCTCTCGCACGTGTTTTTGCTCGACTAGCCTGCGGGATGCATCCTCTCGCACGTGTTTTTACTCGACTAGCCTGCGGGATGCATCCTCCCGCACGTGTTTTTACTCGACTAGCCTGCGGGATGCATCCTCTCGCACGTGTTTTTGCTCGACTAGCCTACGGGATGCATCCTCTCGCACGTGTTTTTACTCGACCAGGCTGCGGGATGCACCCTCTCGCACGTGTTTTTACTTGACTAGCCTGCGGGATGCATCCTGTCGCATGTGTTTTTACTCTACTAGCCATGCGCATCCCAAAAAACCTGCGCATGCGCATCCCAAAAAACCTGCGCATGCGCATCCCACAAAACCTGCGCATGCGCATCCGAAAAAACCTGCGCATGCGCATCCCACAAAACCTCGCACGTGTTTTTACTCGACTAGCCTGCGGGATGCATCCTCTCGAACGTGTTTTTGCACGACTAGCCTGCGGGATGCATCCTCCCGCACGTGTTTTTACTCGACTAGCCTGCGGGATGTATCCTCTCGCACGTGTTTTTACTCGACTAGCCATGCGCATCCCAAAAAACCTGCGCATGCGCATCCCAAAAAACCTGCGCATGCGCATCCCGAAAAACCTGCGCATGCGCATCCCACAAAACCTGCGCATGCGCATCCCACAAAACCTGCGCATACGCATCCCACAAAACCTCGCACGTGTTTTTACTCGACTAGCCGGCGGGATGCATCCTCTCGCACGTGTTTTTACTGGACTAGCCTGCGGGATGCATCCTCTCGCACGTGTTTTTGCTCGACTAGCCTGCGGGATGCATCCTCCCGCACGTGTTTTTACTCGACTAGCCTGCGGGATGCATCCTCTCGCACGTGTTTTTGCTCGACTAGCCTGCGGGATGCATCCTCTCGCACGTGTTTTTACTCGACCAGGCTGCGGGATGCACCCTCTCGCACGTGTTTTTACTTGACTAGCCTGCGGGATGCATCCTGTCGCATGTGTTTTTACTCGACTAGCCATGCGCATCCCAAAAAACCTGCGCATGCGCATCCCACAAAACCTGCGCATGCGCATCCCACAAAACCTCGCACGTGTTTTTACTCGACTAGCCTGCGGGATGCATCCTCTCGCACGTGTTTTTACTCGACTAGACTGCGGGATGCATCCTCACGCACGTGTTTTACTCGACTAGCCTGCGGGATGCATCCTCTCGCACGTGTTTTTACTCGACTAGCCTGCGGGATGCATCCTCCCGCACGTGTTTTTACTCGACTAGCCTGCGGGATGCATCCTCTCGCACGTGTTTTTGCTCGACTAGCCTGCGGGATGCATCCTCTCGCACGTGTTTTTGCTCGACTAGCCTGCGGGATGCATCCTCTCGCACGTGTTTTTGCTCGACTAGCCATGCGCATCCCAAAAAACCTGCGCATGCGCATCCCAAAAAACCTGCGCGTGCGCATCCTAAAAAACCTGCGCATGCGCATCCCACAAAACCTGCGCATGCGCATCCCACAAAACCTCGTACGTGTTTTTACTCGACTAGTCGGCGGGATGCATCCTCTCGCACGTGTTTTTACTGGACTAGCCTGCGGGATGCATCCTCTCGCATGTGTTTTTACTCGACTAGCCTGCGGGATGCATCCTCTCGAACGTGTTTTTGCACGACTAGCCTGCGGGATGCATCCTCTCGCACGTGTTTTTGCTCGACTAGCCATGCGCATCCCAAAAAACCTGCGCATGCGCATCCCAAAAAACCTGCGCATGCGCATCCCACAAAACCTGCGCATGCGCATCCGAAAAAACCTGCGCATGCGCATCCCACAAAACCTCGCACGTGTTTTTACTCGACTAGCCTGCGGGATGCATCCTCCCGCACGTGTTTTTACTCGACTAGCCTGCGGGATGTATCCTCTCGCACGTGTTTTTACTCGACTAGCCTGCGGGATGCATCCTCTCGCATGTGTTTTTACTCGACTAGCCATGCGCATCCCAAAAAACCTGCGCATGCGCATCCCACAAAACCTGCGCATGCGCATCCCACAAAACCTCGTACGTGTTTTTACTCGACTAGTCGGCGGGATGCATCCTCTCGCACGTGTTTTTACTGGACTAGCCTGCGGGATGCATCCTCTCGCACGTGTTTTTGCTCGACTAGCCTGCGGGATGCATCCTCTCGCACGTGTTTTTACTCGACTAGCCTGCGGGATGCATCCTCCCGCACGTGTTTTTACTCGACTAGCCTGCGGGATGCATCCTCTCGCACGTGTTTTTGCTCGACTAGCCTACGGGATGCATCCTCTCGCACGTGTTTTTACTCGACCAGGCTGCGGGATGCACCCTCTCGCACGTGTTTTTACTTGACTAGCCTGCGGGATGCATCCTGTCGCATGTGTTTTTACTCTACTAGCCATGCGCATCCCAAAAAACCTGCGCATGCGCATCCCAAAAAACCTGCGCATGCGCATCCCACAAAACCTGCGCATGCGCATCCGAAAAAACCTGCGCATGCGCATCCCACAAAACCTCGCACGTGTTTTTACTCGACTAGCCTGCGGGATGCATCCTCCCGCACGTGTTTTTACTCGACTAGCCTGCGGGATGTATCCTCTCGCACGTGTTTTTACTCGACTAGCCTGCGGGATGCATCCTCTCGCATGTGTTTTTACTCGACTAGCCATGCGCATCCCAAAAAACCTGCGCATGCGCATCCCAAAAAACCTGCGCATGCGCATCCCAGAAAACCTGCGCATGCGCATCCCACAAAACCTGCGCATGCGCATCCCACAAAACCTCGTACGTGTTTTTACTCGACTAGTCGGCGGGATGCATCCTCTCGCACGTGTTTTTACTCGACTAGACTGCGGGATGCATCCTCACGCACGTGTTTTACTCGACTAGCCTGCGGGATGCATCCTCTCGCACGTGTTTTTACTCGACTAGCCTGCGGGATGCATCCTCCCGCACGTGTTTTTACTCGACTAGCCTGCGGGATGCATCCTCTCGCACGTGTTTTTGCTCGACTAGCCTGCGGGATGCATCCTCTCGCACGTGTTTTTGCTCGACTAGCCATGCGCATCCCAAAAAACCTGCGCATGCGCATCCCAAAAAACCTGCGCGTGCGCATCCCAAAAAACCTGCGCATGCGCATCCCACAAAACCTGCGCATGCGCATCCCACAAAACCTCGTACGTGTTTTTACTCGACTAGTCGGCGGGATGCATCCTCTCGCACGTGTTTTTACTGGACTAGCCTGCGGGATGCATCCTCTCGCATGTGTTTTTACTCGACTAGCCATGCGCATCCCAAAAAACCTGCGCATGCGCATCCCAGAAAACCTGCGCATGCGCATACCACAAAACCTGCGCATGCGCATCCCACAAAACCTCGCACGTGTTTTTACTCGACTAGCCTGCGGAATGCATCCTCTCGCACGTGTTTTTACTCGACTAGCCTGCGGGAAGCATCCTCTCGCACGTGTTTTTACTCGACTAGCCTACGGGATGCATCCTCTCGCACGTGTTTTTACTCGACCAGGCTGCGGGATGCACCCTCTCGCACGTGTTTTTACTTGACTAGCCTGCGGGATGCATCCTGTCGCATGTGTTTTTACTCTACTAGCCATGCGCATCCCAAAAAACCTGCGCATGCGCATCCCAAAAAACCTGCGCATGCGCATCCCAAAAAACCTGCGCATGCGCATCCCACAAAACCTGCGCATGCGCATCCGAAAAAACCTGCGCATGCGCATCCCACAAAACCTCGCACGTGTTTTTACTCGACTAGCCTGCGGGATGCATCCTCCCGCACGTGTTTTTACTCGACTAGCCTGCGGGATGTATCCTCTCGCACGTGTTTTTACTCGACTAGCCTGCGGGATGCATCCTCTCGCATGTGTTTTTACTGGACTAGCCTGCGGGATGCATCCTCTCGCATGTGTTTTTACTCGACTAGCCATGCGCATCCCAAAAAACCTGCGCATGCGCATCCCAGAAAACCTGCGCATGCGCATACCACAAAACCTGCGCATGCGCATCCCACAAAACCTCGCACGTGTTTTTACTCGACTAGCCTGCGGAATGCATCCTCTCGCACGTGTTTTTACTCGACTAGCCTGCGGGAAGCATCCTCTCGCACGTGTTTTTACTCGACTAGCCTACGGGATGCATCCTCTCGCACGTGTTTTTACTCGACCAGGCTGCGGGATGCACCCTCTCGCACGTGTTTTTACTTGACTAGCCTGCGGGATGCATCCTGTCGCATGTGTTTTTACTCTACTAGCCATGCGCATCCCAAAAAACCTGCGCATGCGCATCCCAAAAAACCTGCGCATGCGCATCCCACAAAACCTGCGCATGCGCATCCGAAAAAACCTGCGCATGCGCATCCCACAAAACCTCGCACGTGTTTTTACTCGACTAGCCTGCGGGATGCATCCTCCCGCACGTGTTTTTACTCGACTAGCCTGCGGAATGCATCCTCTCGCACGTGTTTTTACTCGACTAGCCTGCGGGAAGCATCCTCTCGCACGTGTTTTTACTCGACTAGCCTGCGGGAAGCATCCTCTCGCACGTGTTTTTACTCGACTAGCCTGCGGGATGCATCCTCTCGCACGTGTTTTTGCTCGACTAGCCTGCGGGATGCATCCTCTCGCACGTGTTTTTGCTCGACTAGCCTGCGGGATGCATCCTCTCGCACGTGTTTTTACTCGACTAGCCTGCGGGATGCATCCTCCCGCACGTGTTTTTACTCGACTAGCCTGCGGGATGCACCCTCTCGCACGTGTTTTTACTCGACTAGCCTGCGGGATGCATCCTCTCGCATGTGTTTTTACTCGACTAGCCATGCGCATCCCAAAAAACCTGCGCATGCGCATCCCAAAAAACCTGCGCGTGCGCATCCCAAAAAACCTGCGCATGCGCATCCCACAAAACCTGCGCATGCGCATCCCACAAAACCTGCGCATGCGCATCCCACAAAACCTGCGCATGCGCATCCCACAAAACCTAGTACGTGTTTTTACTCGACTAGTCGGCGGGATACATCCTCTCGCACGTGTTTTTACTGGACTAGCCTGCGGGATGCATCCTCTCGCATGTGTTTTTACTCGACTAGCCTGCGGGATGCATCCTCTCGAACGTGTTTTTGCTCGACTAGCCATGCGCATCCCAAAAAACCTGCGCATGCGCATCCCACAAAACCTGCGCATGCGCATCCCACAAAACCTGCGCATGCGCACCCCACAAAACCTCGTACGTGTTTTTACTCGACTAGTCGGCGGGATGCATCCTCTCGCACGTGTTTTTGCTCGACTAGCCATGCGCATCCCAAAAAACCTGCGCATGCGCATCCCAAAAAACCTGCGCATGCGCATCCCAAAAAACCTGCGCATGCGCATCCCACAAAACCTGCGCATGCGCATCCCACAAAACCTCGCACGTGTTTTTACTCGACTAGCCTGCGGGATGCATCCTCCCGCACGTGTTTTTACTCGACTAGCCTGCGGGATGTATCCTCTCGCACGTGTTTTTACTCGACTAGCCTGCGGGATGCATCCTCTCGCACGTGTTTTTACTCGACTAGCCGGCGGGATGCATCCTCTCGCACGTGTTTTTACTGGACTAGCCTGCGGGATGCATCCTCTCGCATGTGTTTTTACTCGACTAGACTGCGGGATGCATCCTCACGCACGTGTTTTACTCGACTAGCCTGCGGGATGCATCCTCTCGCACGTGTTTTTACTCGACTAGCCTGCGGGATGCATCCTCCCGCACGTGTTTTTACTCGACTAGCCTGCGGGATGCATCCTCTCGCATGTGTTTTTACTCGACTAGCCATGCGCATCCCAAAAAACCTGCGCATGCGCATCCCAAAAAACCTGCGCATGCGCATCCCAGAAAACCTGCGCATGCGCATCCCAGAAAACCTGCGCATGCGCATCCCACAAAACCTGCGCATGCGCATCCCACAAAACCTCGTACGTGTTTTTACTCGACTAGTCGGCGGGATGCATCCTCTCGCACGTGTTTTTACTGGACTAGCCTGCGGGATGCATCCTCTCGCATGTGTTTTTACTCGACTAGCCTGCGGGATGCATCCTCTCGCACGTGTTTTTGCACGACTAGTCTGCGGGATGCATCCTCTCGCACGTGTTTTTGCTCGACTAGCCATGCGCATCCCAAAAAACCTGCGCATGCGCATGCCAAAAAACCTGCGCATGCGCATCCCACAAAACCTGCGCATGCGCATCCCACAAAACCTGCGCATGCGCATCCCAAAAAACCTGCGCATGCGCATCCCACAAAACCTGCGCATGCGCATCCCATAAAACCTCGCTCGTGTTTTTACTCGACTAGCCTGCGGGATGCATCCTCCCGCACGTGTTTTTACTCGACTAGCCTGCGGGATGTATCCTCTCGCACGTGTTTTTACTCGACTAGCCATGCGCATCCCAAAAAACCTGCGCATGGGCATCCCAAAAAACCTGCGCATGCGCATCCCGAAAAACCTGCGCATGCGCATCCCACAAAACCTGCGCATGCGCATCCCACAAAACCTGCGCATACGCATCCCACAAAACCTCGCACGTGTTTTTACTCGACTAGCCGGCGGGATGCATCCTCTCGCACGTGTTTTTACTGGACTAGCCTGCGTGATGCATCCTCTCGCACGTGTTTTTGCTCGACTAGCCTGCGGGATGCATCCTCTCGCACGTGTTTTTACTCGACTAGCCTGCGGGAGGCATCCTCCCGCACGTGTTTTTACTCGACTAGCCTGCGGGATGCACCCTCTCGCACGTGTTTTTACTTGACTAGCCTGCGGGATGCATCCTGTCGCATGTGTTTTTACTCGACTAGCCATGCGCATCCCAAAAAACCTGCGCATGCGCATCCCAGAAAACCTGCGCATGCGCATCCCACAAAACCTCGCACGTGTTTTTACTCGACTAGCCTGCGGGATGCATCCTCTCGCACGTGTTTTTACTCGACTAGACTGCGGGATGCATCCTCACGCACGTGTTTTACTCGACTAGCCTGCGGGATGCATCCTCTCGCACGTGTTTTTACTGGACTAGCCTGCGGGATGCATCCTCTCGCATGTGTTTTTACTCGACTAGCCTGCGGGATGCATCCTCTCGAACGTGTTTTTGCACGACTAGCCTGCGGGATGCATCCTCCCGCACGTGTTTTTACTCGACTAGCCTGCGGGATGTATCCTCTCGCACGTGTTTTTACTCGACTAGCCATGCGCATCGCAAAAAACCTGCGCATGCGCATCCCAAAAAACCTGCGCATGCGCATCCCGAAAAACCTGCGCATGCGCATCCCACAAAACCTGCGCATGCGCATCCCACAAAACCTGCGCATACGCATCCCACAAAACCTCGCACGTGTTTTTACTCGACTAGCCGGCGGGATGCATCCTCTCGCACGTGTTTTTACTGGACTAGCCTGCGGGATGCATCCTCTCGCACGTGTTTTTGCTCGACTAGCCTGCGGGATGCATCCTCCCGCACGTGTTTTTACTCGACTAGCCTGCGGGATGCATCCTCTCGCACGTGTTTTTGCTCGACTAGCCTGCGGGATGCATCCTCTCGCACGTGTTTTTACTCGACCAGGCTGCGGGATGCACCCTCTCGCACGTGTTTTTACTTGACTAGCCTGCGGGATGCATCCTGTCGCATGTGTTTTTACTCGACTAGCCATGCGCATCCCAAAAAACCTGCGCATGCGCATCCCAGAAAACCTGCGCATGCGCATCCCACAAAACCTGCGCATGCGCATCCCACAAAACCTCGCACGTGTTTTTACTCGACTAGCCTGCGGGATGCATCCTCTCGCACGTGTTTTTACTCGACTAGACTGCGGTATGCATCCTCACGCACGTGTTTTACTCGACTAGCCTGCGGGATGCATCCTCTCGCACGTGTTTTTACTGGACTAGCCTGCGGGATGCATCCTCTCGCATGTGTTTTTACTCGACTAGCCTGCGGGATGCATCCTCTCGAACGTGTTTTTGCACGACTAGCCTGCGGGATGCATCCTCCCGCACGTGTTTTTACTCGACTAGCCTGCGGGATGTATCCTCTCGCACGTGTTTTTACTCGACTAGCCTGCGGGATGCATCCTCTCGCATGTGTTTTTACTCGACTAGCCATGCGCATCCCAAAAAACCTGCGCATGCGCATCCCAAAAAACCTGCGCATGCGCATCCCAGAAAACCTGCGCATGCGCATCCCACAAAACCTGCGCATGCGCATCCCACAAAACCTCGTACGTGTTTTTAGTCGACTAGTCGGCGGGATGCATCCTCTCGCACGTGTTTTTACTGGACTAGCCTGCGGGATGCATCCTCTCGCATGTGTTTTTACTCGACTAGCCTGCGGGATGCATCCTCTCGCACGTGTTTTTGCACGACTAGTCTGCGGGATGCATCCTCTCGCACGTGTTTTTGCTCGACTAGCCATGCGCATCCCAAAAAACCTGCGCATGCGCATCCCACAAAACCTGCGCATGCGCATCCCAAAAAACCTGCGCATGCGCATCCCACAAAACCTCGCACGTGTTTTTACTCGACTAGCCTGCGGGATGCATCCTCCCGCACGTGTTTTTACTCGACTAGCCTGCGGGATGTATCCTCTCGCACGTGTTTTTACTCGACTAGCCTGCGGGATGCATCCTCTCGCACGTGTTTTAGCTCGACTGGCCATGCGCATCCCAAAAAACCTGCGCATGCGCATCCCACAAAACCTGCGCATGCGCATCCCACAAAACCTCGTACGTGTTTTTACTCGACTAGTCGGCGGGATGCATCCTCTCGCACGTGTTTTTACTGGACTAGCCTGCGGGATGCATCCTCTCGCACGTGTTTTTGCTCGACTGGCCATGCGCATCCCAAAAAACCTGCGCATGCGCATCCCAAAAAACCTGCGCATGCGCATCCCACAAAACCTGCGCATGCGCATCCCACAAAACATGCGTATGCGCATCCCACAAAACCTCGCACGTGTTTTTACTCGACTAGCCGGCGGGATGCATCCTCTCGCACGTGTTTTTACTGGACTAGCCTGCGGGATGCATCCTCTCGCACGTGTTTTTGCTCGACTAGCCTGCGGGATGCATCCTCTCGCACGTGTTTTTACTCGACTAGCCTGCGGGATGCATCCTCCCGCACGTGTTTTTACTCGACTAGCCTGCGGGATGCATCCTCTCGCACGTGTTTTTGCTCGACTAGCCTGCGGGATGCATCCTCTCGCACGTGTTTTTACTCGACCAGCCTGCGGGATGCACCCTCTCGCACGTGTTTTTACTCGACTAGCCTGCGGGATGCATCCTCTCGCATGTGTTTTTACTCGACTAGCCATGCGCATCCCAAAAAACCTGCGCATGCGCATCCCAGAAAACCTGCGCATGCGCATCCCACAAAACCTGCGCATGCGCATCCCAGAAAACCTGCGCATGCGCATCCCACAAAACCTCGCACGTGTTTTTACTCGACTAGCCTGCGGGATGCATCCTCTCGCATGTGTTTTTACTCGACTAGACTGCGGGATGCATCCTCACGCACGTGTTTTACTCGACTAGCCTGCGGGATGCATCCTCTCGCACGTGTTTTTACTGGACTAGCCTGCGGGATGCATCCTCTCGCATGTGTTTTTACTCGACTAGCCTGCGGGATGCATCCTCTCGAACGTGTTTTTGCACGACTAGCCTGCGGGATGCATCCTCCCGCACGTGTTTTTACTCGACTAGCCTGCGGGATGTATCCTCTCGCACGTGTTTTTACTCGACTAGCCATGCGCATCCCAAAAAACCTGCGCATGCGCATCCCAAAAAACCTGCGCATGCGCATCCCGAAAAACCTGCGCATGCGCATCCCACAAAACCTGCGCATGCGCATCCCACAAAACCTGCGCATACGCATCCCACAAAACCTCGCACGTGTTTTTACTCGACTAGCCGGCGGGATGCATCCTCTCGCACGTGTTTTTACTGGACTAGCCTGCGGGATGCATCCTCTCGCACGTGTTTTTGCTCGACTAGCCTGCGGGATGCATCCTCCCGCACGTGTTTTTACTCGACTAGCCTGCGGGATGCATGCTCTCGCACGTGTTTTTGCTCGACTAGCCTGCGGGATGCATCCTCTCGCACGTGTTTTTACTCGACCAGGCTGCGGGATGCACCCTCTCGCACGTGTTTTTACTTGACTAGCCTGCGGGATGCATCCTGTCGCATGTGTTTTTACTCGACTAGCCATGCGCATCCCAAAAAACCTGCGCATGCGCATCCCAGAAAACCTGCGCATGCGCATCCCACAAAACCTGCGCATGCGCATCCCACAAAACCTGCGCATGCGCATCCCACAAAACCTCGCACGTGTTTTTACTCGACTAGCCTGCGGGATGCATCCTCTCGCACGTGTTTTTACTCGACTAGACTGCGGGATGCATCCTCACGCACGTGTTTTACTCGACTAGCCTGCGGGATGCATCCTCTCGCACGTGTTTTTACTCGACTAGCCTGCGGGATGCATCCTCGCGCACGTGTTTTTACTCGACTAGCCTGCGGGATGCATCCTCTCGCACGTGTTTTTGCTCGACTAGCCTGCGGGATGCATCCTCTCGCACGTGTTTTTGCTCGACTAGCCTGCGGGATGCATCCTCTCGCACGTGTTTTTGCTCGACTAGCCATGGGCATCCCAAAAAACCTGCGCATGCGCATCCCAAAAAACCTGCGCGTGCGCATCCCAAAAAACCTGCGCATGCGCATCCCACAAAACCTGCGCATGCGCTTCCCACAAAACCTCGTACGTGTTTTTACTCGACTAGTCGGCGGGATGCATCCTCTCGCACGTGTTTTTACTGGACAAGCCTGCGGGATGCATCCTCTCGCATGTGTTTTTACTCGACTAGCCTGCGGGATGCATCCTCTCGAACGTGTTTTTGCACGACTAGCCTGCGGGATGCATCCTCTCGCACGTGTTTTTGCTCGACTAGCCATGCGCATCCCAAAAAACCTGCGCATGCGCATCCCACAAAACCTGCGCATGCGCATCCCACAAAACCTGCGCATGCGCATCCGAAAAAACCTGCGCATGCGCATCCCACAAAACCTCGCACGAGTTTTTACTCGACTAGCCTGCGGGATGCATCCTCCCGCACGTGTTTTTACTCGACTAGCCTGCGGGATGTATCCTCTCGCACGTGTTTTTACTCGACTAGCCTGCGGGATGCATCCTCTCGCATGTGTTTTTACTCGACTAGCCATGCGCATCCCAAAAAACCTGCGCATGCGCATCCCAAAAAACCTGCGCATGCGCATCCCAGAAAACCTGCGCATGCGCATCCCACAAAACCTGCGCATGCGCATCCCACAAAACCTCGTACGTGTTTTTACTCGACTAGTCGGCGGGATGCATCCTCTCGCACGTGTTTTTACTGGACTAGCCTGCGGGATGCATCCTCCCGCACGTGTTTTTACTCGACTAGCCTGCGGGATGCATCCTCTCGCACGTGTTTTACTCGACTAGCCTGCGGGATGCATCCTCTCGCACGTGTTTTTACTGGACTAGCCTGCGGGATGCATCCTCTCGCATGTGTTTTTACTCGACTAGCCTGCGGGATGCATCCTCTCGAACGTGTTTTTGCACGACTAGCCTGCGGGATGCATCCTCCCGCACGTGTTTTTACTCGACTAGCCTGCGGGATGTATCCTCTCGCACGTGTTTTTACTCGACTAGCCATGCGCATCCCAAAAAACCTGCGCATGCGCATCCCAAAAAACCTGCGCATGCGCATCCCGAAAAACCTGCGCATGCGCATCCCACAAAACCTGCGCATGCGCATCCCACAAAACCTGCGCATACGCATCCCACAAAACCTCGCACGTGTTTTTACTCGACTAGCCGGCGGGATGCATCCTCTCGGACGTGTTTTTACTGGACTAGCCTGCGGGATGCATCCTCTCGCACGTGTTTTTGCTCGACTAGCCTGCGGGATGCATCCTCCCGCACGTGTTTTTACTCGACTAGCCTGCGGGATGCATCCTCTCGCACGTGTTTTTGCTCGACTAGCCTGCGGGATGCATCCTCTCGCACGTGTTTTTACTCGACCAGGCTGCGGGATGCACCCTCTCGCACGTGTTTTTACTTGACTAGCCTGCGGGATGCATCCTGTCGCATGTGTTTTTACTCGACTAGCCATGCGCATCCCAAAAAACCTGCGCATGCGCATCCCAGAAAACCTGCGCATGCGCATCCCACAAAACCTGCGCATGCGCATCCCACAAAACCTCGCACGTGTTTTTACTCGACTAGCCTGCGGGATGCATCCTCACGCACGTGTTTTACTCGACTAGCCTGCGGGATGCATCCTCTCGCACGTGTTTTTACTCGACTAGCCTGCGGGATGCATCCTCCCGCACGTGTTTTTACTCGACTAGCCTGCGGGATGCATCCTCTCGCACGTGTTTTTGCTCGACTAGCCTGCGGGATGCATCCTCTCGCACGTGTTTTTGCTCGACTAGCCTGCGGGATGCATCCTCTCGCACGTGTTTTTGCTCGACTAGCCATGCGCATCCCAAAAAACCTGCGCATGCGCATCCCAAAAAACCTGCGCGTGCGCATCCCAAAAAACCTGCGCATGCGCATCCCACAAAACCTGCGCATGCGCATCCCACAAAACCTCGTACGTGTTTTTACTCGACTAGTCGGCGGGATGCATCCTCTCGCACGTGTTTTTACTGGACTAGCCTGCGGGATGCATCCTCCCGCACGTGTTTTTACTCGACTAGCCTGCGGGATGTATCCTCTCGCACGTGTTTTTACTCGACTAGCCTGCGGGATGCATCCTCTCGCATGTGTTTTTACTCGACTAGCCATGCGCATCCCAAAAAACCTGCGCATGCGCATCCCAAAAAACCTGCGCATGCGCATCCCAGAAAACCTGCGCATGCGCATCCCACAAAACCTGCGCATGCGCATCCCACAAAACCTCGTACGTGTTTTTACTCGACTAGTCGGCGGGATGCATCCTCTCGCACGTGTTTTTACTGGACTAGCCTGCGGGATGCATCCTCTCGCACGTGTTTTTGCTCGACTAGCCTGCGGGATGCATCCTCTCGCACGTGTTTTTACTCGACTAGCCTGCGGGATGCATCCTCCCGCACGTGTTTTTACTCGACTAGCCTGCGGGATGCATCCTCTCGCACGTGTTTTTGCTCGACTAGCCTACGGGATGCATCCTCTCGCACGTGTTTTTACTCGACCAGGCTGCGGGATGCACCCTCTCGCACGTGTTTTTACTTGACTAGCCTGCGGGATGCATCCTGTCGCATGTGTTTTTACTCTACTAGCCATGCGCATCCCAAAAAACCTGCGCATGCACATCCCAAAAAACCTGCGCATGCGCATCCCAAAAAACCTGCGCATGCGCATCCCAAAAAACCTGCGCATGCTCATCCCACAAAACCTGCGCATGCGCATCCGAAAAAACCTGCGCATGCGCATCCCACAAAACCTCGCACGTGTTTTTACTCGACTAGCCTGCGGGATGCATCCTCCCGCACGTGTTTTTACTCGACTAGCCTGCGGGATGTATCCTCTCGCACGTGTTTTTACTCGACTAGCCTGCGGGATGCATCCTCTCGCATGTGTTTTTACTCGACTAGCCATGCGCATCCCAAAAAACCTGCGCATGCGCATCCCAAAAAACCTGCGCATGCGCATCCCAGAAAACCTGCGCATGCGCATCCCACAAAACCTGCGCATGCGCATCCCACAAAACCTCGTACGTGTTTTTACTCGACTAGTCGGCGGGATGCATCCTCTCGCACGTGTTTTTACTCGACTAGACTGCGGGATGCATCCTCACGCACGTGTTTTACTCGACTAGCCTGCGGGATGCATCCTCTCGCACGTGTTTTTACTCGACTAGCCTGCGCGATGCATCCTCCCGCACGTGTTTTTACTCGACTAGCCTGCGGGATGCATCCTCTCGCACGTGTTTTTGCTCGACTAGCCTGCGGGATGCATCCTCTCGCACGTGTTTTTGCTCGACTAGCCTGCGGGATGCATCCTCTCGCACGTGTTTTTGCTCGACTAGCCATGCGCATCCCAAAAAACCTGCGCATGCGCATCCCAAAAAACCTGCGCGTGCGCATCCCAAAAAACCTGCGCATGCGCATCCCACAAAACCTGCGCATGCGCATCCCACAAAACCTCGTACGTGTTTTTACTCGACTAGTCGGCGGGATGCATCCTCTCGCACGTGTTTTTACTGGACTAGCCTGCGGGATGCATCCTCTCGCATGTGTTTTTACTCGACTAGCCTGCGGGATGCATCCTCTCGAACGTGTTTTTGCACGACTAGCCTGCGGGATGCATCCTCTCGCACGTGTTTTTGCTCGACTAGCCATGCGCATCCCAAAAAACCTGCGCATGCGCATCCCAAAAAACCTGCGCATGCGCATCCCACAAAACCTGCGCATGCGCATCCGAAAAAACCTGCGCATGCGCATCCCACAAAACCTCGCACGTGTTTTTACTCGACTAGCCTGCGGGATGCATCCTCCCGCACGTGTTTTTACTCGACTAGCCTGCGGGATGTATCCTCTCGCACGTGTTTTTACTCGACTAGCCTGCGGGATGCATCCTCTCGCATGTGTTTTTACTCGACTAGCCATGCGCATCCCAAAAAACCTGCGCATGCGCATCCCAAAAAACCTGCGCATGCGCATCCCAGAAAACCTGCGCATGCGCATCCCACAAAACCTGCGCATGCGCATCCCACAAAACCTCGTACGTGTTTTTACTCGACTAGTCGGCGGGATGCATCCTCTCGCACGTGTTTTTACTGGACTAGCCTGCGGGATGCATCCTCTCGCACGTGTTTTTGCTCGACTAGCCTGCGGGATGCATCCTCTCGCACGTGTTTTTACTCGACTAGCCTGCTGGATGCATCCTCCCGCACGTGTTTTTACTCGACTAGCCTGCGGGATGCATCCTCTCGCACGTGTTTTTGCTCGACTAGCCTACGGGATGCATCCTCTCGCACGTGTTTTTACTCGACCAGGCTGCGGGATGCACCCTCTCGCACGTGTTTTTACTTGACTAGCCTGCGGGATGCATCCTGTCGCATGTGTTTTTACTCTACTAGCCATGCGCATGCCAAAAAACCTGCGCATGCGCATCCCAAAAAACCTGCGCATGCGCATCCCAAAAAACCTGCGCATGCGCATCCCACAAAACCTGCGCATGCGCATCCGAAAAAACCTGCGCATGCGCATCCCACAAAACCTCGCACGTGTTTTTACTCGACTAGCCTGCGGGATGCATCCTCCCGCACGTGTTTTTACTCGACTAGCCTGCGGGATGTATCCTCTCGCACGTGTTTTTACTCGACTAGCCTGCGGGATGCATCCTCTCGCATGTGTTTTTACTCGACTAGCCATGCGCATCCCAAAAAACCTGCGCATGCGCATCCCAAAAAACCTGCGCATGCGCATCCCAGAAAACCTGCGCATGCGCATCCCACAAAACCTGCGCATGCGCATCCCACAAAACCTCGTACGTGTTTTTACTCGACTAGTCGGCGGGATGCATCCTCTCGCACGTGTTTTTACTGGACTAGCCTGCGGGATGCATCCTCCCGCACGTGTTTTTACTCGACTAGCCTGCGGGATGCATCCTCTCGCACGTGTTTTACTCGACTAGCCTGCGGGATGCATCCTCTCGCACGTGTTTTTACTGGACTAGCCTGCGGGATGCATCCTCTCGCATGTGTTTTTACTCGACTAGCCTGCGGGATGCATCCTCTCGAACGTGTTTTTGCACGACTAGCCTGCGGGATGCATCCTCCCGCACGTGTTTTTACTCGACTAGCCTGCGGGATGTATCCTCTCGCACGTGTTTTTACTCGACTAGCCATGCGCATCCCAAAAAACCTGCGCATGCGCATCCCAAAAAACCTGCGCATGCGCATCCCGAAAAACCTGCGCATGCGCATCCCACAAAACCTGCGCATGCGCATCCCACAAAACCTGCGCATACGCATCCCACAAAACCTCGCACGTGTTTTTACTCGACTAGCCGGCGGGATGCATCCTCTCGCACGTGTTTTTACTGGACTAGCCTGCGGGATGCATCCTCTCGCACGTGTTTTTGCTCGACTAGCCTGCGGGATGCATCCTCCCGCACGTGTTTTTACTCGACTAGCCTGCGGGATGCATCCTCTCGCACGTGTTTTTGCTCGACTAGCCTGCGGGATGCATCCTCTCGCACGTGTTTTTACTCGACCAGGCTGCGGGATGCACCCTCTCGCACGTGTTTTTACTTGACTAGCCTGCGGGATGCATCCTGTCGCATGTGTTTTTACTCGACTAGCCATGCGCATCCCAAAAAACCTGCGCATGCGCATCCCAGAAAACCTGCGCATGCGCACCCCACAAAACCTGCGCATGCGCATCCCACAAAACCTCGCACGTGTTTTTACTCGACTAGCCTGCGGGATGCATCCTCTCGCACGTGTTTTTACTCGACTAGACTGCGGGATGCATCCTCACGCACGTGTTTTACTCGACTAGCCTGCGGGATGCATCCTCTCGCACGTGTTTTTACTCGACTAGCCTGCGGGATGCATCCTCCCGCACGTGTTTTTACTCGACTAGCCTGCGGGATGCATCCTCTCGCACGTGTTTTTGCTCGACTAGCCTGCGGGATGCATCCTCTCGCACGTGTTTTTGCTCGACTAGCCTGCGGGATGCATCCTCTCGCACGTGTTTTTGCTCGACTAGCCATGCGCATCCCAAAAAACCTGCGCATGCGCATCCCAAAAAACCTGCGCGTGCGCATCCCAAAAAACCTGCGCATGCGCATCCCACAAAACCTGCGCATGCGCATCCCACAAAACCTCGTACGTGTTTTTACTCGACTAGTGGGCGGGATGCATCCTCTCGCACGTGTTTTTACTGGACTAGCCTGCGGGATGCATCCTCTCGCATGTGTTTTTACTCGACTAGCCTGCGGGATGCATCCTCTCGAACGTGTTTTTGCACGACTAGCCTGCGGGATGCATCCTCTCGCACGTGTTTTTGCTCGACTAGCCATGCGCATCCCAAAAAATCTGCGCATGCGCATCCCAAAAAACCTGCGCATGCGCATCCCACAAAACCTGCGCATGCGCATCCGAAAAACCTGCGCATGCGCATCCCACAAAACCTCGCACGTGTTTTTACTCGACTAGCCTGCGGGATGCATCCTCCCGCACGTGTTTTTACTCGACTAGCCTGCGGGATGTATCCTCTCGCACGTGTTTTTACTCGACTAGCCTGCGGGATGCATCCTCTCGCATGTGTTTTTACTCGACTAGCCATGCGCATCCCAAAAAACCTGCGCATGCGCATCCCAAAAAACCTGCGCATGCGCATCCCAGAAAACCTGCGCATGCGCATCCCACAAAACCTGCGCATGCGCATCCCACAAAACCTCGTACGTGTTTTTACTCGACTAGTCGGCGGGATGCATCCTCTCGCACGTGTTTTTACTGGACTAGCCTGCGGGATGCATCCTCTCGCATGTGTTTTTACTCGACTAGCCAGCGGGATGCATCCTCTCGCACGTGTTTTTGCACGACTAGTCTGCGGGATGCATCCTCTCGCACGTGTTTTTGCTCGACTAGCCATGCGCATCCCAAAAAACCTGCGCATGCGCATGCCAAAAAACCTGCGCATGCGCATCCCACAAAACCTGCGCATGCGCATCCCAAAAAACCTGCGCATGCGCATCCCACAAAACCTCGCACGTGTTTTTACTCGACTAGCCTGCGGGATGCATCCTCCCGCACGTGTTTTTACTCGACTAGCCTGCGGGATGTATCCTCTCGCACGTGTTTTTACTCGACTAGCCTGCGGGATGCATCCTCTCGCACGTGTTTTTGCTCGACTGGCCATGCGCATCCCAAAAAACCTGCGCATGCGCATCCCACAAAACCTGCGCATGCGCATCCCACAAAACCTCGTACGTGTTTTTACTCGACTAGTCGGCGGGATGCATCCTCTCGCACGTGTTTTTACTGGACTAGCCTGCGGGATGCATCCTCTCGCATGTGTTTTTACTCGACTAGCCTGCGGGATGCATCCTCTCGCACGTGTTTTTGCACGACTAGTCTGCGGGATGCATCCTCTCGCACGTGTTTTTGCTCGACTGGCCATGCGCATCCCAAAAAACCTGCGCATGCGCATCCCAAAAAACCTGCGCATGCGCATCCCACAAAACCTGCGCATGCGCATCCCACAAAACATGCGTATGCGCATCCCACAAAACCTCGCACGTGTTTTTACTCGACTAGCCGGCGGGATGCATCCTCTCGCACGTGTTTTTACTGGACTAGCCTGCGGGATGCATCCTCTCGCACGTGTTTTTGCTCGACTAGCCTGCGGGATGCATCCTCTCGCACGTGTTTTTACTCGACTAGCCTGCGGGATGCATCCTCCCGCACGTGTTTTTACTCGACTAGCCTGCGGGATGCATCCTCTCGCACGTGTTTTTGCTCGACTAGCCTGCGGGATGCATCCTCTCGCACGTGTTTTTACTCGACCAGCCTGCGGGATGCACCCTCTCGCACGTGTTTTTACTCGACTAGCCTGCGGGATGCATCCTCTCGCATATGTTTTTACTCGACTAGCCATGCGCATCCCAAAAAACCTGCGCATGCGCATCCCAGAAAACCTGCGCATGCGCATCCCACAAAACCTGCGCATGCGCATCCCACAAAACCTTTGCATGCGCATCCCACAAAACCTGCGCATCCCACAAAACCTCGTACGTGTTTTTACTCGACTAGTCGGCGGGATGCATCCTCTCGCACGTGTTTTTACTGGACTAGCCTGCGGGATGCATCCTCTCGCACGTGTTTTTGCTCGACTAGCCATGCGCATCCCAAAAAACCTGCGCATGCGCATCCCACAAAACCTAGCACGTGTTTTTACTCGACTAGCCTGCGGGATGCATCCTCCCGCACGTGTTTTTACTCGACTAGCCTGCGGGATGTATCCTCTCGCACGTGTTTTTACTCGACTAGCCTGCGGGATGCATCCTCACGCACGTGTTTTTACTCGACTAGCCGGCGGGATGCATCCTCTCGCACGTGTTTTTACTGGACTAGCCTGCGGGATGCATCCTCTCGCACGTGTTTTTACTCGACTAGCCTGCGGGATGCATCCTCTCGCACGTGTTTTTACTCGACTAGCCTGCGGGATGCATCCTCTCGCACGTGTTTTTACTCGACTAGCCTGCGGGAAGCATCCTCTCGCACGTGTTTTTACTCGACTAGCCTGCGGGAAGCATCCTCTCGCACGTGTTTTTACTCGACTAGCCTGCGGGATGTATCCTCTCGCACGTGTTTTTACTCGACTAGCCTGCGGGATGCATCCTCTCGCACGTGTTTTTGCTCGACTAGCCTGCGGGATGCATCCTCTCGCACGTGTTTTTGCTCGACTAGCCTGCGGGATGCATCCTCTCGCACGTGTTTTTACTCGACTAGCCTGCGGGATGCATCCTCTCGCACGTGTTTTTGCTCGACCAGCCTGCGGGAAGCATCCTCTCGCACGTGTTTTTACTCGACTAGCCTGCGGGAAGCATCCTCTCGCACGTGTTTTTACTCGACTAGCCTGCGGGATGTATCCTCTCGCACGTGTTTTTACTCGACTAGCCTGCGGGATGCATCCTCTCGCACGTGTTTTTGCTCGACTAGCCTGCGGGATGCATCCTCTCGCACGTGTTTTTGCTCGACTAGCCATGCGCATCCCAAAAAACCTGCGCATGCGCATCCCAAAAAACCTGCGCATGCGCATCCCACAAAACCTGCGCATGCGCATCCCACAAAACCTGCGCATACGCATCCCACAAAACCTCGCACGTGTTTTTACTCGACTAGCCGGCGGGATGCATCCTCTCGCACGTGTTTTTACTGGACTAGCCTGCGGGATGCATCCTCTCGCACGTGTTTTTACTCGACTAGCCTGCGGGATGCATCCTCTCGCACGTGTTTTTGCTCGACTAGCCATGCGCATCCCAAAAAACCTGCGTATGCGCATCCCAAAAAACCTGCGCATGCGCATCCCACAAAACCTGCGCATGCGCATCCCACAAAACCTCGTACGTGTTTTTACTCGACTAGTCGGCGGGATGCATCCTCTCGCACGTGTTTTTACTGGACTAGCCTGCGGGATGCATCCTCTCGCACGTGTTTTTGCTCGACTAGCCATGCGCATCCCAAAAAACCTGCGCATGCGCATCCCACAAAACCTAGCACGTGTTTTTACTCGACTAGCCTGCGGGATGCATCCTCCCGCACGTGTTTTTACTCGACTAGCCTGCGGGATGTATCCTCTCGCACGTGTTTTTACTCGACTAGCCTGCGGGATGCATCCTCACGCACGTGTTTTTACTCGACTAGCCGGCGGGATGCATCCTCTCGCACGTGTTTTTACTGGACTAGCCTGCGGGATGCATCCTCTCGCACGTGTTTTTACTCGACTAGCCTGCGGGATGCATCCTCTCGCACGTGTTTTTACTCGACTAGCCTGCGGGATGCATCCTCTCGCACGTGTTTTTACTCGACTAGCCTGCGGGAAGCATCCTCTCGCACGTGTTTTTACTCGACTAGCCTGCGGGAAGCATCCTCTCGCACGTGTTTTTACTCGACTAGCCTGCGGGATGTATCCTCTCGCACGTGTTTTTACTCGACTAGCCTGCGGGATGCATCCTCTCGCACGTGTTTTTGCTCGACTAGCCTGCGGGATGCATCCTCTCGCACGTGTTTTTGCTCGACTAGCCTGCGGGATGCATCCTCTCGCACGTGTTTTTACTCGACTAGCCTGCGGGATGCATCCTCTCGCACGTGTTTTTACTCGACTAGCCTGCGGGAAGCATCCTCTCGCACGTGTTTTTACTCGACTAGCCTGCGGGAAGCATCCTCTCGCACGTGTTTTTACTCGACTAGCCTGCGGGATGTATCCTCTCGCACGTGTTTTTACTCGACTAGCCTGCGGGATGCATCCTCTCGCACGTGTTTTTGCTCGACTAGCCTGCGGGATGCATCCTCTCGCACGTGTTTTTGCTCGACTAGCCATGCGCATCCCAAAAAACCTGCGCATGCGCATCCCAAAAAACCTGCGCATGCGCATCCCACAAAACCTGCGCATGCGCATCCCACAAAACCTGCGCATACGCATCCCACAAAACCTCGCACGTGTTTTTACTCGACTAGCCGGCGGGATGCATCCTCTCGCACGTGTTTTTACTGGACTAGCCTGCGGGATGCATCCTCTCGCACGTGTTTTTACTCGACTAGCCTGCGGGATGCATCCTCTCGCACGTGTTTTTGCTCGACTAGCCATGCGCATCCCAAAAAACCTGCGTATGCGCATCCCAAAAAACCTGCGCATGCGCATCCCACAAAACCTGCGCATGCGCATCCCACAAAACCTCGCACGTGTTTTTACTCGACTAGCCTGCGGGAAGCATCCTCTCGCACGTGTTTTTACTCGACTAGCCTGCGGGAAGCATCCTCTTGCACGTGTTTTTACTCGACTAGCCTGCGGGATGCATCCTCTCGCACGTGTTTTTGCTCGACTAGCCATGCGCATCCCAAAAAACCTGCGTATGCGCATCCCAAAAAACCTGCGCATGCGCATCCCACAAAACCTGCGCCTGCGCATCCCACAAAACCTCGCACGTGTTTTTACTCGACTAGCCTGCGGGAAGCATCCTCTCGCACGTGTTTTTACTCGACTAGCCTGCGGGAAGCATCCTCTTGCACGTGTTTTTACTCGACTAGCCTGCGGGATGCATCCTCTCGCACGTGTTTTTGCTCGACTAGCCTGCGGGATGCATCCTCTCGCACGTCTTTTTACTCGACTAGCCTGCGGGATGCATCCTCTCGCACGTGTTTTTACTCGACTAGCCTGCGGGATGCATCCTCCCGCACGTGTTTTTACTCGACTAGCCTGCGGGATGCATCCTCTCGCACGTGTTTTTACTGGACTAGCCTGCGGGATGCATCCTCTCGCACGTGTTTTTACTCGACCAGCCTGCGGGATGCACCCTCTCGCACGTGTTTTTACTCGACTAGCCTGCGGGATGCATCCTCTCGCATGTGTTTTTACTCGACTAGCCATGCGCATGCGCATCCCAAAAAACCTGCGCATGCGCATCCCAGAAAACATGCGCATGCGCATCCCAGAAAACCTGCGCATGCGCATCCCACAAAACCTGCGCATGCGCATCCCACAAAACCTCGTACGTGTTTTTACTCGACTAGTCGGCGGGATGCATCCTCTCGCACGTGTTTTTACTGGACTAGCCTGCGGGATGCATCCTCTCGCATGTGTTTTTACTCGACTAGCCTGCGGGATGCATCCTCTCGCACGTGTTTTTGCACGACTAGTCTGCGGGATGCATCCTCTCGCACGTGTTTTTGCTCGACTAGCCATGCGCATCCCAAAAAACCTGCGCATGCGCATGCCAAAAAAACTGCGCATGCGCATCCCACAAAACCTGCGCATGCGCATCCCAAAAAACCTGCGCATGCGCATCCCACAAAACCTGCGCATGCGCATCCCATAAAACCTCGCACGTGTTTTTACTCGACTAGCCTGCGGGATGCATCCTCCCGCACGTGTTTTTACTCGACTAGCCTGCGGGATGTATCCTCTCGCACGTGTTTTTACTCGACTAGCCATGCGCATCCCAAAAAACCTGCGCATGCGCATCCCAAAAAACCTGCGCATGCGCATCCCGAAAAACCTGCGCATGCGCATCCCACAAAACCTGCGCATACGCATCCCACAAAACCTCGCACGTGTTTTTACTCGACTAGCCGGCGGGATGCATCCTCTCGCACGTGTTTTTACTGGACTAGCCTGCGGGATGCATCCTCTCGCACGTGTTTTTGCTCGACTAGCCTGCGGGATGCATCCTCTCGCACGTGTTTTTACTCGACTAGCCTGCGGGATGCATCCTCCCGCACGTGTTTTTACTCGACTAGCCTGCGGGATGCATCCTCTCGCACGTGTTTTTGCTCGACTAGCCTACGGGATGCATCCTCTCGCACGTGTTTTTACTCGACCAGGCTGCGGGATGCACCCTCTCGCACGTGTTTTTACTTGACTAGCCTGCGGGATGCATCCTGTCGCATGTGTTTTTACTCTACTAGCCATGCGCATCCCAAAAAACCTGCGCATGCGCATCCCAGAAAACCTGCGCATGCGCATCCCACAAAACCTGCGCATGCGCATCCCACAAAACCTCGCACGTGTTTTTACTCGATTAGCCTGCGGGATGCATCCTCTCGCACGTGTTTTTACTCGACTAGCCTGCGGAAAGCATCCTCTCGCACGTGTTTTTACTCGACTAGCCTGCGGGAAGCATCCTCTTGCACGTGTTTTTACTCGACTAGCCTGCGGGATGCATCCTCTCGCACGTGTTTTTACTCGACTAGCCTTGCGGGATGCATCCTCTCGCACGTCCTTTTACTCGACTAGCCTGCGGGATGCATCCTCTCGCACGTGTTTTTACTCGACTAGCCTGCGGGATGCATCCTCTCGCACGTGTTTTACTCGGCTAGCCTGCGGGATGCATCCTCTCGCACGTGTTTTTACTCGACTAGCCTGCGGGATGCATCCTCCCGCACGTGTTTTTACTCGACTAGCCTGCGGGATGCATCCTCTCGCACGTGTTTTTGCTCGACTAGCCTGCGGGATGCATCCTCTCGCACGTGTTTTTGCTCGACTAGCCTGCGGGATGCATCCTCGCGCACGTGTTTTTGCTCGACTAGCCATGCGCATCCCAAAAAACCTGCGCATGCGCATCCCAAAAAACCTGCGCATGCGCATCCCAAAAAACCTGCGCGTGCGCATCCCAAAAAACCTGCGCATGCGCATCCCACAAAACCTGCGCATGCGCATCCCACAAAACCTGCGCATGCGCATCCCACAAAACCTCGTACGTGTTTTTACTCGACTAGTCGGCGGGATGCATCCTCTCGCACGTGTTTTACTGGACTAGCCTGCGGGATGCATCCTCTCGCATGTGTTTTTACTCGACTAGCCTGCGGGATGCATCCTCTCGAACGTGTTTTTGCACGACTAGCCTGCGGGATGCATCCTCTCGCACGTGTTTTTGCTCGACTAGCCATGCGCATCCCAAAAAACCTGCGCATGCGCATCCCAAAAAACCTGCGCATGCGCATCCCACAAAACCTGCGCATGCGCATCCGAAAAAACCTGCGCATGCGCATCCGAAAAAACCTGCGCATGCGCATCCCACAAAACCTCGCACGTGTTTTTACTCGACTAGCCTGCGGGATGCATCCTCCCGCACGTGTTTTTACTCGACTAGCCTGCGGGATGTATCCTCTCGCACGTGTTTTTACTCGACTAGTCTGCGGGATGCATCCTCTCGCATGTGTTTTTACTCGACTAGCCATGCGCATCCCAAAAAACCTGCGCATGCGCATCCCAAAAAACCTGCGCATGCGCATCCCAGAAAACCTGCGCATGCGCATCCCACAAAACCTGCGCATGCGCATCCCACAAAACCTCGTACGTGTTTTTACTCGACTAGTCGGCGGGATGCATCCTCTCGCACGTGTTTTTACTGGACTAGCCTGCGGGATGCATCCTCTCGCATGTGTTTTTACTCGACTAGCCTGCGGGATGCATCCTCTCGCACGTGTTTTTGCACGACTAGTCTGCGGGATGCATCCTCTCGCACGTGTTTTTGCTCGACTAGCCATGCGCATCCGAAAAAACCTGCGCATGCGCATGCCAAAAAACCTGCGCATGCGCATCCCACAAAACCTGCGCATGCGCATCCCAAAAAACCTGCGCATGCGCATCCCACAAAACCTGCGCATGCGCATCCCACAAAACCTCGCACGTGTTTTTACTCGACTAGCCTGCGGGATGCATCCTCCCGCACGTGTTTTTACTCGACTAGCCTGCGGGATGTATCCTCTCGCACGTGTTTTTACTCGACTAGCCTGTGGGATGCATCCTCTCGCATGTGTTTTTACTCGACTAGCCATGCGCATCCCAAAAAACCTGCGCATGCGCATCCCAAAAAACCTGCGCATGCGCATCCCAGAAAACCTGCGCATGCGCATCCCACAAAACCTGCGCATGCGCATCCCACAAAACCTCGTACGTGTTTTTACTCGACTAGTCGGCGGGATGCATCCTCTCGCACGTGTTTTTACTGGACTAGCCTGCGGGATGCATCCTCTCGCATGTGTTTTTACTCGACTAGCCTGCGGGATGCATCCTCTCGCACGTGTTTTTGCACGACTAGTCTGCGGGATGCATCCTCTCGCACGTGTTTTTGCTCGACTAGCCATGCGCATCCCAAAAAACCTGCGCATGCGCATGCCAAAAAACCTGCGCATGCGCATCCCACAAAACCTGCGCATGCGCATCCCAAAAAACCTGCGCATGCGCATCCCACAAAACCTGCGCATGCGCATCCCACAAAACCTCGCACGTGTTTTTACTCGACTAGCCTGCGGGATGCATCCTCCCGCACGTGTTTTTACTCGACTAGCCTGCGGGATGTATCCTCTCGCACGTGTTTTTACTCGACTAGCCATGCGCATCCCAAAAAACCTGCGCATGCGCATCCCAAAAAACCTGCGCATGCGCATCCCAAAAAACCTGCGCATGCGCATCCCACAAAACCTGCGCATGCGCATCCCACAAAACCTGCGCATACGCATCCCACAAAACCTCGCACGTGTTTTTACTCGACTAGCCGGCGGGATGCATCCTCTCGCACGTGTTTTTACTGGACTAGCCTGCGGGATGCATCCTCTCGCACGTGTTTTTGCACGACTAGTCTGCGGGATGCATCCTCTCGCACGTGTTTTTGCTCGACTAGCCATGCGCATCCCAAAAAACCTGCGCATGCGCATGCCAAAAAACCTGCGCATGCGCATCCCACAAAACCTACGCATGCGCATCCCAAAAAACCTGCGCATGCGAATCCCACAAAACCTGCGCATGCGCATCCCACAAAACCTGCGCATGCGCATCCCACAAAACCTCGCACGTGTTTTTACTCGACTAGCCTGCGGGATGCATCCTCCCGCACGTGTTTTTACTCGACTAGCCTGCGGGATGTATCCTCTCGCACGTGTTTTTACTCGACTAGCCATGCGCATCCCAAAAAACCTGCGCATGCGCATCCCAAAAAACCTGCGCATGCGCATCCCAAAAAACCTGCGCATGCGCATCCCACAAAACCTGCGCATGCGCATCCCACAAAACCTGCGCATACGCATCCCACAAAACCTCGCACGTGTTTTTACTCGACTAGCCGGCGGGATGCATCCTCTCGCACGTGTTTTTACTGGACTAGCCTGCGGGATGCATCCTCTCGCACGTGTTTTTGCTCGACTAGAGTACGGGATGCATCCTCTCGCACGTGTTTTTACTCGACTAGCCTGCGGGATGCATCCTCCCGCACGTGTTTTTACTCGACTAGCCTGCGGGATGCATCCTCTCGCACGTGTTTTTGCTCGACTATCCTGCGGGATGCATCCTCTCGCACGTGTTTTTACTCGACCAGCCTGCGGGATGCACCCTCTCGCACGTGTTTTTACTCGACTAGCCTGCGGGATGCATCCTCTCGCATGTGTTTTTACTCGACTAGCCATGCGCATCCCAAAAAACCTGCGCATGCGCATCCCAGAAAACCTGCGCATGCGCATCCCACAAAACCTGCGCATGCGCATCCCACAAAACCTCGCACGTGTTTTTACTCGACTAGCCTGCGGGATGCATCCTCTCGCACGTGTTTTTACTCGACTAGCCTGCGGAAAGCATCCTCTCGCACGTGTTTTTACTCGACTAGCCTGCGGGAAGCATCCTCTTGCACGTGTTTTTACTCGACTAGCCTGCGGGATGCATCCTCTCGCACGTGTTTTTACTAGACTAGCCTTGCGAGATGCATCCTCTCGCACGTCTTTTTACTCGACTAGCCTGCGGGATGCATCCTCTCGCACGGGTTTTTACTCGACTAGCCTGCGGGATGCATCGTCTCGCACGTGTTTTTGCTCGACTAGCCTGCGGGATGCATCCTCTCGCACGTGTTTTTGCTCGACTAGCCTGCGGGATGCATCCTCTCGCACGTGTTTTTACTCGACTAGACTGCGGGATGCATCCTCACGCACGTGTTTTACTCGGCTAGCCTGCGGGATGCATCCTCTCGCACGTGTTTTTACTCGACTAGCCTGCGGGATGCATCCTCCCGCACGTGTTTTTACTCGACTAGCCTGCGGGATGCATCCTCTCGCACGTGTTTTTGCTCGACTAGCCTGCGGGATGCATCCTCTCGCACGTGTTTTTGCTCGACTAGCCTGCGGGATGCATCCTCTCGCACGTGTTTTTGCTCGACTAGCCTGCGGGATGCATCCTCTCGCACGTGTTTTTGTTCGACTAGCCTGCGGGATGCATCCTCTCGCACGTGTTTTTACTCGACTAGCCTGCGGGATGCATCCTCCCGCACGTGTTTTTACTCGACTAGCCTGCGGGATGCATCCTCTCGCACGTGTTTTTGCTCGACTAGCCTGCGGGATGCATCCTCTCGCACGTGTTTTTACTCGACCAGCCTGCGGGATGCACCCTCTCGCAAGTGTTTTTACTCGACTAGCCTGCGGGATGCATCCTCTCGCATGTGTTTTTACTCGACTAGCCATGCGCATCCCAAAAAACCTGCGCATGCGCATCCCAGAAAACCTGCGCATGCGCATACCACAAAACCTGCGCATGCGCATCCCACAAAACCTCGCACGTGTTTTTACTCGACTAGCCTGCGGGATGCATCCTCTCGCACGTGTTTTTACTCGACTAGCCTGCGGGAAGCATCCTCTCGCACGTGTTTTTACTCGACTAGCCTGCGGGAAGCATCCTCTCGCACGTGTTTTTACTCGACTAGCCTGCGGGATGCATCCTCTCGCACGTGTTTTTGCTCGACTAGCCTGCGGGATGCATCCTCTCGCACGTGTTTTTGCTCGACTAGCCTGCGGGATGCATCCTCTCGCACGTGTTTTTACTCGACTAGCCTGCGGGATGCATCCTCCCGCACGTGTTTTTACTCGACTAGCCTGCGGGATGCATCCTCTCGCACGTGTTTTTACTCGACTAGCCTGCGGGATGCATCCTCTCGCACGTGTTTTTGCTCGACTAGCCTGCGGGATGCATCCTCTCGCACGTGTTTTTACTCGACCAGCCTGCGGGATGCACCCTCTCGCAAGTGTTTTTACTCGACTAGCCTGCGGGATGCATCCTCTCGCATGTGTTTTTACTCGACTAGCCATGCGCATCCCAAAAAACCTGCGCATGCGCATCCCAGAAAACCTGCGCATGCGCATACCACAAAACCTGCGCATGCGCATCCCACAAAACCTCGCACGTGTTTTTACTCGACTAGCCTGCGGGATGCATCCTCTCGCACGTGTTTTTACTCGACTAGCCTGCGGGAAGCATCCTCTCGCACGTGTTTTTACTCGACTAGCCTGCGGGAAGCATCCTCTCGCACGTGTTTTTACTCGACTAGCCTGCGGGATGCATCCTCTCGCACGTGTTTTTGCTCGACTAGCCTGCGGGATGCATCCTCTCGCACGTGTTTTTGCTCGACTAGCCTGCGGGATGCATCCTCTCGCACGTGTTTTTACTCGACTAGCCTGCGGGATGCATCCTCCCGCACGTGTTTTTACTCGACTAGCCTGCGGGATGCATCCTCTCGCACGTGTTTTTGCTCGACTAGCCTGCGGGATGCATCCTCTCGCACGTGTTTTTGCTCGACTTGCCTGCGGGATGCATCCTCTCGCACGTGTTTTTGCTCGACTAGCCATGCGCATCCCAAAAAACCTGCGCATGCGCATCCCACAAAACCTGCGCATGCGCATCCCACAAAACCTGCGCATGCGCATCCCACAAAACCTCGTACGTGTTTTTACTCGACTAGTCGGCGGGATGCATCCTCTCGCACGTGTTTTTACTGGACTAGCCTGCGGGATGCATCCTCTCGCATGTGTTTTTACTCGACTAGCCTGCGGGATGCATCCTCTCGAACGTGTTTTTGCACGACTAGCCTGCGGGATGCATCCTCTCGCACGTGTTTTTGCTCGACTAGCCATGCGCATCCCAAAAAACCTGCGCATGCGCATCCCAAAAAACCTGCGCATGCGCATCCCACAAAACCTGCGCATGCGCATCCGAAAAAACCTGCGCATGCGCATCCCACAAAACCTCGCACGTGTTTTTACTCGACTAGCCTGCGGGATGCATCCTCCCGCACGTGTTTTTACTCGACTAGCCTGCGGGATGTATCCTCTCGCACGTGTTTTTACTCGACTAGCCTGCGGGATGCATCCTCTCGCACGTGTTTTTACTCGACTAGCCGGCGGGATGCATCCTCTCGCACGTGTTTTTACTGGACTAGCCTGCGGGATGCATCCTCTCGCATGTGTTTTTACTCGACTAGACTGCGGGATGCATCCTCACGCACGTGTTTTACTCGACTAGCCTGCGGGATGCATCCTCTCGCACGTGTTTTTACTGGACTAGCCTGCGGGATGCATCCTCTCGCATGTGTTTTTACTCGACTAGCCTGCGGGATGCATCCTCTCGCACGTGTTTTTGCACGACTAGTCTGCGGGATGCATCCTCTCGCACGTGTTTTTGCTCGACTAGACTGCGGGATGCATCCTCACGCACGTGTTTTACTCGGCTAGCCTGCGGGATGCATCCTCTCGCACGTGTTTTTACTCGACTAGCCTGCGGGATGCATCCTCCCGCACGTGTTTTTACTCGACTAGCCTGCGGGATGCATCCTCTCGCACGTGTTTTTGCTCGGCTAGCCTGCGGGATGCATCCTCTCGCACGTGTTTTTGCTCGACTAGCCTGCGGGATGCATCCTCGCGCACGTGTTTTTGCTCGACTAGCCATGCGCATCCCAAAAAACCTGCGCATGCGCATCCCAAAAAACCTGCGCGTGCGCATCCCAAAAAACCTGCGCATGCGCATCCCACAAAACCTGCGCATGCGCATCCCACAAAACCTGCGCATGCGCATCCCACAAAACCTCGTACGTGTTTTTACTCGACTAGTCGGCGGGATGCATCCTCTCGCACGTGTTTTACTGGACTAGCCTGCGGGATGCATCCTCTCGCATGTGTTTTTACTCGACTAGCCTGCGGGATGCATCCTCTCGAACGTGTTTTTGCACGACTAGCCTGCGGGATGCATCCTCTCGCACGTGTTTTTGCTCGACTAGCCATGCGCATCCCAAAAAACCTGCGCATGCGCATCCCAAAAAACCTGCGCATGCGCATCCCACAAAACCTGCGCATGCGCATCCGAAAAAACCTGCGCATGCGCATCCGAAAAAACCTGCGCATGCGCATCCCACAAAACCTCGCACGTGTTTTTACTCGACTAGCCTGCGGGATGCATCCTCCCGCACGTGTTTTTACTCGACTAGCCTGCGGGATGTATCCTCTCGCACGTGTTTTTACTCGACTAGCCATGCGCATCCCAAAAAACCTGCGCATGCGCATCCCAAAAAACCTGCGCATGCGCATCCCAAAAAACCTGCGCATGCGCATCCCACAAAACCTGCGCATGCGCATCCCACAAAACCTGCGCATACGCATCCCACAAAACCTCGCACGTGTTTTTACTCGACTAGCCGGCGGGATGCATCCTCTCGCACGTGTTTTTACTGGACTAGCCTGCGGGATGCATCCTCTCGCACGTGTTTTTGCACGACTAGTCTGCGGGATGCATCCTCTCGCACGTGTTTTTGCTCGACTAGCCATGCGCATCCCAAAAAACCTGCGCATGCGCATGCCAAAAAACCTGCGCATGCGCATCCCACAAAACCTACGCATGCGCATCCCAAAAAACCTGCGCATGCGAATCCCACAAAACCTGCGCATGCGCATCCCACAAAACCTGCGCATGCGCATCCCACAAAACCTCGCACGTGTTTTTACTCGACTAGCCTGCGGGATGCATCCTCCCGCACGTGTTTTTACTCGACCAGCCTGCGGGATGTATCCTCTCGCACGTGTTTTTACTCGACTAGCCATGCGCATCCCAAAAAACCTGCGCATGCGCATCCCAAAAAACCTGCGCATGCGCATCCCAAAAAACCTGCGCATGCGCATCCCACAAAACCTGCGCATGCGCATCCCACAAAACCTGCGCATACGCATCCCACAAAACCTCGCACGTGTTTTTACTCGACTAGCCGGCGGGATGCATCCTCTCGCACGTGTTTTTACTGGACTAGCCTGCGGGATGCATCCTCTCGCACGTGTTTTTGCTCGACTAGCCTACGGGATGCATCCTCTCGCACGTGTTTTTACTCGACTAGCCTGCGGGATGCATCCTCCCGCACGTGTTTTTACTCGACTAGCCTGCGGGATGCATCCTCTCGCACGTGTTTTTGCTCGACTATCCTGCGGGATGCATCCTCTCGCACGTGTTTTTACTCGACCAGCCTGCGGGATGAACCCTCTCGCACGTGTTTTTACTCGACTAGCCTGCGGGATGCATCCTCTCGCATGTGTTTTTACTCGACTAGCCATGCGCATCCCAAAAAACCTGCGCATGCGCATCCCAGAAAACCTGCGCATGCGCATCCCACAAAACCTGCGCATGCGCATCCCACAAAACCTCGCACGTGTTTTTACTCGACTAGCCTGCGGGATGCATCCTCTCGCACGTGTTTTTACTCGACTAGCCTGCGGAAAGCATCCTCTCGCACGTGTTTTTACTCGACTAGCCTGCGGGAAGCTTCCTCTTGCACGTGTTTTTACTCGACTAGCCTGCGGGATGCATCCTCTCGCACGTGTTTTTACTCGACTAGCCTTGCGAGATGCATCCTCTCGCACGTCTTTTTACTCGACTAGCCTGCGGGATGCATCCTCTCGCACGGGTTTTTACTCGACTAGCCTGCGGGATGCATCGTCTCGCACGTGTTTTTGCTCGATTAGCCTGCGGGATGCATCCTCTCGCACGTGTTTTTGCTCGACTAGCCTGCGGGATGCATCCTCTCGCACGTGTTTTTACTCGACTAGACTGCGGGATGCATCCTCACGCACGTGTTTTACTCGGCTAGCCTGCGGGATGCATCCTCTCGCACGTGTTTTTACTCGACTAGCCTGCGGGATGCATCCTCCCGCACGTGTTTTTACTCGACTAGCCTGCGGGATGCATCCTCTCGCACGTGTTTTTGCTCGACTAGCCTGCGGGATGCATCCTCTCGCACGTGTTTTTGCTCGACTAGCCTGCGGGATGCATCCTCTCGCACGTGTTTTTGCTCGACTAGCCATGCGCATCCCAAAAAACCTGCGCATGCGCATCCCAAAAAACCTGCGCGTGCGCATCCCAAAAAACCTGCGCATGCGCATCCCACACAACCTGCGCATGCGCATCCCACAAAACCTGCGCATGCGCATCCCACAAAACCTCGTACGTGTTTTTACTCGACTAGTCGGCGGGATGCATCCTCTCGCACGTGTTTTTACTGGACTAGCCTGCGGGATGCATCCTCTCGCATGTGTTTTTACTCGAATAGCCTGCGGGATGCATCCTCTCGAACGTGTTTTTGCACGACTAGCCTGCGGGATGCATCCTCTCGCACGTGTTTTTGCTCGACTAGCCATGCGCATCCCAAAAAACCTGCGCATGCGCATCCCAAAAAGCTGCGCATGCGCATCCCACAAAACCTGCGCATGCGCATCCGAAAAAACCTGCGCATGCGCATCCCACAAAACCTCGCACGTGTTTTTACTCGACTAGCCTGCGGGATGCATCCTCCCGCACGTGTTTTTACTCGACTAGCCTGCGGGATGTATCCTCTCGCACGTGTTTTTACTCGACTAGCCTGCGGGATGCATCCTCTCGCATGTGTTTTTACTCGACTAGCCATGCGCATCCCAAAAAACCTGCGCATGCGCATCCCAAAAAACCTGCGCATGCGCATCCCACAAAACCTGCGCATGCGCATCCCACAAAACCTCGTACGTGTTTTTACTCGACTAGTCGGCGGGATGCATCCTCTCGCACGTGTTTTTACTGGACTAGCCTGCGGGATGCATCCTCTCGCATGTGTTTTTACTCGACTAGCCTGCGGGATGCATCCTCTCGCACGTGTTTTTGCACGACTAGTCTGCGGGATGCATCCTCTCGCACGTGTTTTTGCTCGACTAGCCATGCGCATCCCAAAAAACCTGCGCATGCGAAAAAACCTGCGCATGCGCATCCCACAAAACCTGCGCATGCGCATCCCACAAAACCTCGCACGTGTTTTTACTCGACTAGCCTGCGGGATGCATCCTCCCGCACGTGTTTTTACTCGACTAGCCTGCGGGATGTATCCTCTCGCACGTGTTTTTACTCGACTAGCCATGCGCATCCCAAAAAACCTGCGCATGCGCATCCCAAAAAACCTGCGCATGCGCATCCCACAAAACCTGCGCATGCGCATCCCACAAAACCTGCGCATACGCATCCCACAAAACCTCGCACGTGTTTTTACTCGACTAGCCGGCGGGATGCATCCTCTCGCACGTGTTTTTACTGGACTAGCCTGCGGGATGCATCCTCTCGCACGTGTTTTTGCTCGACTAGCCTGCGGGATGCATCCTCTCGCACGTGTTTTTGCTCGACTAGCCATGCGCATCCCAAAAAACCTGCGCATGCGCATCCGAAAAAACCTGCGCATGCGCATCCCACAAAACCTCGCACGTGTTTTTACTCGACTAGCCTGCGGGATGCATCCTCCCGCACGTGTTTTTACTCGACTAGCCTGCGGGATGTATCCTCTCGCACGTGTTTTTACTCGACTAGCCTGCGGGATGCATCCTCTCGCATGTGTTTTTACTCGACTAGCCATGCGCATCCCAAAAAACCTGCGCATGCGCATCCCAAAAAACCTGCGCATGCGCATCCCACAAAACCTGCGCATGCGCATCCCACAAAACCTCGTACGTGTTTTTACTCGACTAGTCGGCGGGATGCATCCTCTCGCACGTGTTTTTACTGGACTAGCCTGCGGGATGCATCCTCTCGCATGTGTTTTTACTCGACTAGCCTGCGGGATGCATCCTCTCGCACGTGTTTTTGCACGACTAGTCTGCGGGATGCATCCTCTCGCACGTGTTTTTGCTCGACTAGCCATGCGCATCCCAAAAAACCTGCGCATGCGAAAAAACCTGCGCATGCGCATCCCACAAAACCTGCGCATGCGCATCCCACAAAACCTCGCACGTGTTTTTACTCGACTAGCCTGCGGGATGCATCCTCCCGCACGTGTTTTTACTCGACTAGCCTGCGGGATGTATCCTCTCGCACGTGTTTTTACTCGACTAGCCATGCGCATCCCAAAAAACCTGCGCATGCGCATCCCAAAAAACCTGCGCATGCGCATCCCACAAAACCTGCGCATGCGCATCCCACAAAACCTGCGCATACGCATCCCACAAAACCTCGCACGTGTTTTTACTCGACTAGCCGGCGGGATGCATCCTCTCGCACGTGTTTTTACTGGACTAGCCTGCGGGATGCATCCTCTCGCACGTGTTTTTGCTCGACTAGCCTGCGGGATGCATCCTCTCGCACGTGTTTTTACTCGACTAGCCTGCGGGATGCATCCTCCCGCACGTGTTTTTACTCGACTAGCCTGCGGGATGCATCCTCTCGCACGTGTTTTTGCTCGACTAGCCTGCGGGATGCATCCTCTCGCACGTGTTTTTACTCGACCAGCCTGCGGGATGCACCCTCTCGCAAGTGTTTTTACTCGACTAGCCTGCGGGATGCATCCTCTCGCATGTGTTTTTACTCGACTAGCCATGCGCATCCCAAAAAACCTGCGCATGCGCATCCCAGAAAACCTGCGCATGCGCATACCACAAAACCTGCGCATGCGCATCCCACAAAACCTCGCACGTGTTTTTACTCGACTAGCCTGCGGGATGCATCCTCTCGCACGTGTTTTTACTCGACTAGCCTGCGGGAAGCATCCTCTCGCACGTGTTTTTACTCGACTAGCCTGCGGGAAGCATCCTCTCGCACGTGTTTTTACTCGACTAGCCTGCGGGATGCATCCTCTCGCACGTGTTTTTGCTCGACTAGCCTGCGGGATGCATCCTCTCGCACGTGTTTTTGCTCGACTAGCCTGCGGGATGCATCCTCTCGCACGTGTTTTTACTCGACTAGCCTGCGGGATGCATCCTCCCGCACGTGTTTTTACTCGACTAGCCTGCGGGATGCATCCTCTCGCACGTGTTTTTGCTCGACTAGCCTGCGGGATGCATCCTCTCGCACGTGTTTTTGCTCGACTAGCCATGCGCATCCCAAAAAACCTGCGCATGCGCATCCCAAAAAACCTGCGCGTGCGCATCCCAAAAAACCTGCGCGTGCGCATCCCAAAAAACCTGCGCATGCGCATCCCACAAAACCTGCGCATGCGCATCCCACAAAACCTGCGCATGCGCATCCCACAAAACCTCGTACGTGTTTTTACTCGACTAGTCGGCGGGATGCATCCTCTCGCACGTGTTTTTACTGGACTAGCCTGCGGGATGCATCCTCTCGCATGTGTTTTTACTCGACTAGCCTGCGGGATGCATCCTCTCGAACGTGTTTTTGCACGACTAGCCTGCGGGATGCATCCTCTCGCACGTGTTTTTGCTCGACTAGCCATGCGCATCCCAAAAAACCTGCGCATGCGCATCCCAAAAAACCTGCGCATGCGCATCCCACAAAACCTGCGCATGCGCATCCGAAAAAACCTGCGCATGCGCATCCCACAAAACCTCGCACGTGTTTTTACTCGACTAGCCTGCGGGATGCATCCTCCCGCACGTGTTTTTACTCGACTAGCCTGCGGGATGTATCCTCTCGCACGTGTTTTTACTCGACTAGCCTGCGGGATGCATCCTCTCGCACGTGTTTTTACTCGACTAGCCGGCGGGATGCATCCTCTCGCACGTGTTTTTACTGGACTAGCCTGCGGGATGCATCCTCTCGCATGTGTTTTTACTCGACTAGACTGCGGGATGCATCCTCACGCACGTGTTTTACTCGACTAGCCTGCGGGATGCATCCTCTCGCACGTGTTTTTACTCGACTAGCCTGCGGGATGCATCCTCCCGCACGTGTTTTTACTCGACTAGCCTGCGGGATGCATCCTCTCGCATGTGTTTTTACTCGACTAGCCATGCGCATCCCAAAAAACCTGCGCATGCGCATCCCACAAAACCTCGCACGTGTTTTTACTCGACTAGCCTGCGGGATGCATCCTCCCGCACGTGTTTTTACTCGACTAGCCTGCGGGATGTATCCTCTCGCACGTGTTTTTACTCGACTAGCCTGCGGGATGCATCCTCTCGCACGTGTTTTTACTCGACTAGCCGGCGGGATGCATCCTCTCGCACGTGTTTTTACTGGACTAGCCTGCGGGATGCATCCTCTCGCATGTGTTTTTACTCGACTAGACTGCGGGATGCATCCTCACGCACGTGTTTTACTCGACTAGCCTGCGGGATGCATCCTCTCGCACGTGTTTTTACTCGACTAGCCTGCGGGATGCATCCTCCCGCACGTGTTTTTACTCGACTAGCCTGCGGGATGCATCCTCTCGCATGTGTTTTTACTCGACTAGCCATGCGCATCCCAAAAAACCTGCGCATGCGCATCCCAAAAAACCTGCGCATGCGCATCCCACAAAACCTGCGCATGCGCATCCCACAAAACCTCGCACGTGTTTTTACTCGACTAGCCTGCGGGATGCATCCTCTCGCACGTGTTTTTACTCGACTAGCCTGCGGGAAGCATCCTCTCGCACGTGTTTTTACTCGACTAGCCTGCGGGAAGCATCCTCTTGCACGTGTTTTTACTCGACTAGCCTGCGGGATGCATCCTCTCGCACGTGTTTTTACTCGACTAGCCTTGCGGGATGCATCCTCTCGCACGTCTTTTTACTCGACTAGCCTGCGGGATGTATCCTCTCGCACGTGTTTTTACTCGACTAGCCTGTGGGATGCATCCTCTCGCATGTGTTTTTACTCGACTAGCCATGCGCATCCCAAAAAACTTGCGCATGCGCATCCCAAAAAACCTGCGCATGCGCATCCCAGAAAACCTGCGCATGCGCATCCCACAAAACCTGCGCATGCGCATCCCACAAAACCTCGTACGTGTTTTTACTCGACTAGTCGGCGGGATGCATCCTCTCGCACGTGTTTTTACTGGACTAGCCTGCGGGATGCATCCTCTCGCATGTGTTTTTACTCGACTAGCCTGCGGGATGCATCCTCTCGCACGTGTTTTTGCACGACTAGTCTGCGGGATGCATCCTCTCGCACGTGTTTTTGCTCGACTAGCCATGCGCATCCCAAAAAACCTGCGCATGCGCATGCCAAAATACCTGCGCATGCGCATCCCACAAAACCTGCGCATGCGCATCCCAAAAAACCTGCGCATGCGCATCCCACAAAACCTGCGCATGCGCATCCCACAAAACCTCGCACGTGTTTTTACTCGACTAGCCTGCGGGATGCATCCTCCCGCACGTGTTTTTACTCGACTAGCCTGCGGGATGTATCCTCTCGCACGTGTTTTTACTCGACTAGCCATGCGCATCCCAAAAAACCTGCGCATGCGCATCCCAAAAAACCTGCGCATGCGCATCCCAAAAAACCTGCGCATGCGCATCCCACAAAACCTGCGCATGCGCATCCCACAAAACCTGCGCATACGCATCCCACAAAACCTCGCACGTGTTTTTACTCGACTAGCCGGCGGGATGCATCCTCTCGCACGTGTTTTTACTCGACTAGCCTGCGGGATGCATCCTCTCGCACGTGTTTTTACTCGACTAGCCTGCGGGATGCATCCTCCCGCACGTGTTTTTACTGGACTAGCCTGCGGGATGCATCCTCTCGCACGTGTTTTTGCTCGACTAGCCTGCGGGATGCATCCTCTCGCACGTGTTTTTACTCGACTAGCCTGCGGGATGCATCCTCCCGCACGTGTTTTTACTCGACTAGCCTGCGGGATGTATCCTCTCGCACGTGTTTTTACTCGACTAGCCTGTGGGATGCATCCTCTCGCATGTGTTTTTACTCGACTAGCCATGCGCATCCCAAAAAACCTGCGCATGCGCATCCCAAAAAACCTGCGCATGCGCATCCCAGAAAACCTGCGCATGCGCATCCCACAAAACCTGCGCATGCGCATCCCACAAAACCTCGTACGTGTTTTTACTCGACTAGTCGGCGGGATGCATCCTCTCGCACGTGTTTTTACTGGACTAGCCTGCGGGATGCATCCTCTCGCATGTGTTTTTACTCGACTAGCCTGCGGGATGCATCCTCTCGCACGTGTTTTTGCACGACTAGTCTGCGGGATGCATCCTCTCGCACGTGTTTTTGCTCGACTAGCCATGCGCATCCCAAAAAACCTGCGCATGCGCATGCCAAAAAACCTGCGCATGCGCATCCCACAAAACCTGCGCATGCGCATCTCAAAAAACCTGCGCATGCGCATCCCACAAAACCTGCGCATGCGCATCCCACAAAACCTCGCACGTGTTTTTACTCGACTAGCCTGCGGGATGCATCCTCCCGCACGTGTTTTTACTCGACTAGCCTGCGGGATGTATCCTCTCGCACGTGTTTTTACTCGACTAGCCATGCGCATCCCAAAAAACCTGCGCATGCGCATCCCAAAAAAACCTGCGCATGCGCATCCCAAAAAACCTGCGCATGCGCATCCCACAAAACCTGCGCATGCGCATCCCACAAAACCTGCGCATACGCATCCCACAAAACCTCGCACGTGTTTTTACTCGACTAGCCGGCGGGATGCATCCTCTCGCACGTGTTTTTACTGGACTAGCCTGCGGGATGCATCCTCTCGCACGTGTTTTTGCACGACTAGTCTGCGGGATGCATCCTCTCGCACGTGTTTTTGCTCGACTAGCCATGCGCATCCCAAAAAACCTGCGCATGCGCATGCCAAAAAACCTGCGCATGCGCATCCCACAAAACCTGCGCATGCGCATCCCAAAAAACCTGCGCATGCGCATCCCACAAAACCTGCGCATGCGCATCCCACAAAACCTCGCACGTGTTTTTACTCGACTAGCCTGCGGGATGCATCCTCCCGCACGTGTTTTTACTCGACTAGCCTGCGGGATGTATCCTCTCGCACGTGTTTTTACTCGACTAGCCATGCGCATCCCAAAAAACCTGCGCATGCGCATCCCAAAAAACCTGCGCATGCGCATCCCAAAAAACCTGCGCATGCGCATCCCACAAAACCTGCGCATGCGCATCCCACAAAACCTGCGCATACGCATCCCACAAAACCTCGCACGTGTTTTTACTCGACTAGCCGGCGGGATGCATCCTCTCGCACGTGTTTTTACTGGACTAGCCTGCGGGATGCATCCTCTCGCACGTGTTTTTGCTCGACTAGCCTGCGGGATGCATCCTCTCGCACGTGTTTTTACTCGACTAGCCTGCGGGATGCATCCTCCCGCACGTGTTTTTACTCGACTAGCCTGCGGGATGCATCCTCTCGCACGTGTTTTTGCTCGACTATCCTGCGGGATGCATCCTCTCGCACGTGTTTTTACTCGACCAGCCTGCGGGATGCACCCTCTCGCACGTGTTTTTACTCGACTAGCCTGCGGGATGCATCCTCTCGCATGTGTTTTTACTCGACTAGCCATGCGCATCCCAAAAAACCTGCGCATGCGCATCCCAGAAAACCTGCGCATGCGCATCCCACAAAACCTGCGCATGCGCATCCCACAAAACCTCGCACGTGTTTTTACTCGACTAGCCTGCGGGATGCATCCTCTCGCACGTGTTTTTACTCGACTAGCCTGCGGAAAGCATCCTCTCGCACGTGTTTTTACTCGACTAGCCTGCGGGAAGCATCCTCTTGCACGTGTTTTTACTCGACTAGCCTGCGGGATGCATCCTCTCGCACGTGTTTTTACTCGACTAGCCTTGCGGGATGCATCCTCTCGCACGTCTTTTTACTCGACTAGCCTGCGGGATGCATCCTCTCGCACGGGTTTTTACTCGACTAGCCTGCGGGATGCATCCTCTCGCACGTGTTTTTGCTCGACTAGCCTGCGGGATGCATCCTCTCGCACGTGTTTTTGCTCGACTAGCCTGCGGGATGCATCCTCTCGCACGTGTTTTTACTCGACTAGACTGCGGGATGCATCCTCACGCACGTGTTTTACTCGGCTAGCCTGCGGGATGCATCCTCTCGCACGTGTTTTTACTCGACTAGCCTGCGGGATGCATCCTCCCGCACGTGTTTTTACTCGACTAGCCTGCGGGATGCATCCTCTCGCACGTGTTTTTGCTCGACTAGCCTGCGGGATGCATCCTCTCGCACGTGTTTTTGCTCGACTAGCCATGCGCATCCCAAAAAACCTGCGCATGCGCATCCCAAAAAACCTGCGCGTGCGCATCCCAAAAAACCTGCGCATGCGCATCCCACAAAACCTGCGCATGCGCATCCCACAAAACCTGCGCATGCGCATCCCACAAAACCTCGTACGTGTTTTTACTCGACTAGTCGGCGGGATGCATCCTCTCGCACGTGTTTTTACTGGACTAGCCTGCGGGATGCATCCTCTCGCATGTGTTTTTACTCGAATAGCCTGCGGGATGCATCCTCTCGAACGTGTTTTTGCACGACTAGCCTGCGGGATGCATCCTCTCGCACGTGTTTTTGCTCGACTAGCCATGCGCATCCCAAAAAACCTGCGCATGCGCATCCCACAAAACCTGCGCATGCGCATCCGAAAAAACCTGCGCATGCGCATCCCACAAAACCTCGCACGTGTTTTTACTCGACTAGCCTGCGGGATGCATCCTCCCGCACGTGTTTTTACTCGACTAGCCTGCGGGATGTATCCTCTCGCACGTGTTTTTACTCGACTAGCCTGCGGGATGCATCCTCTCGCATGTGTTTTTACTCGACTAGCCATGCGCATCCCAAAAAACCTGCGCATGCGCATCCCAAAAAACCTGCGCATGCGCATCCCAGAAAACCTGCGCATGCGCATCCCAGAAAACCTGCGCATGCGCATCCCACAAAACCTGCGCATGCGCATCCCACAAAACCTCGTACGTGTTTTTACTCGACTAGTCGGCGGGATGCATCCTCTCGCACGTGTTTTTACTGGACTAGCCTGCGGGATGCATCCTCTCGCATGTTTTTTACTCGACTAGCCTGCGGGATGCATCCTCTCGCACGTGTTTTTGCACGACTAGTCTGCGGGATGCATCCTCTCGCACGTGTTTTTGCTCGACTAGCCATGCGCATCCCAAAAAACCTGCGCATGCGAAAAAACCTGCGCATGCGCATCCCACAAAACCTGCGCATGCGCATCCCACAAAACCTCGCACGTGTTTTTACTCGACTAGCCTGCGGGATGCATCCTCCCGCACGTGTTTTTACTCGACTAGCCTGCGGGATGTATCCTCTCGCACGTGTTTTTACTCGACTAGCCATGCGCATCCCAAAAAACCTGCGCATGCGCATCCCAAAAAACCTGCGCATGCGCATCCCAAAAAACCTGCGCATGCGCATCCCACAAAACCTGCGCATGCGCATCCCACAAAACCTGCGCATACGCATCCCACAAAACCTCGCACGTGTTTTTACTCGACTAGCCGGCGGGATGCATCCTCTCGCACGTGTTTTTACTGGACTAGCCTGCGGGATGCATCCTCTCGCACGTGTTTTTGCTCGACTAGCCTGCGGGATGCATCCTCTCGCACGTGTTTTTACTCGACTAGCCTGCGGGATGCATCCTCCCGCACGTGTTTTTACTCGACTAGCCTGCGGGATGCATCCTCTCGCACGTGTTTTTGCTCGACTAGCCTGCGGGATGCATCCTCTCGCACGTGTTTTTACTCGACCAGCCTGCGGGATGCACCCTCTCGCACGTGTTTTTACTCGACTAGCCTGCGGGATGCATCCTCTCGCATGTGTTTTTACTCGACTAGCCATGCGCATCCCAAAAAACCTGCGCATGCGCATCCCAGAAAACCTGCGCATGCGCATACCACAAAACCTGCGCATGCGCATCCCACAAAACCTCGCACGTGTTTTTACTCGACTAGCCTGCGGGATGCATCCTCTCGCACGTGTTTTTACTCGACTAGCCTGCGGGAAGCATCCTCTCGCACGTGTTTTTACTCGACTAGCCTGCGGGAAGCATCCTCTCGCACGTGTTTTTACTCGACTAGCCTGCGGGATGCATCCTCTCGCACGTGTTTTTGCTCGACTAGCCTGCGGGATGCATCCTCTCGCACGTGTTTTTGCTCGACTAGCCTGCGGGATGCATCCTCTCGCACGTGTTTTTACTCGACTAGCCTGCGGGATGCATCCTCCCGCACGTGTTTTTACTCGACTAGCCTGCGGGATGCATCCTCTCGCACGTGTTTTTGCTCGACTAGCCTGCGGGATGCATCCTCTCGCACGTGTTTTTGCTCGACTAGCCATGCGCATCCCAAAAAACCTGCGCATGCGCATCCCAAAAAACCTGCGCGTGCGCATCCCAAAAAACCTGCGCATGCGCATCCCACAAAACCTGCGCATGCGCATCCCACAAAACCTGCGCATGCGCATCCCACAAAACCTCGTACGTGTTTTTACTCGACTAGTCGGCGGGATGCATCCTCTCGCACGTGTTTTTACTGGACTAGCCTGCGGGATGCATCCTCTCGCATGTGTTTTTACTCGACTAGCCTGCGGGATGCATCCTCTCGAACGTGTTTTTGCACGACTAGCCTGCGGGATGCATCCTCTCGCACGTGTTTTTGCTCGACTAGCCATGCGCATCCCAAAAAACCTGCGCATGCGCATCCCAAAAAACCTGCGCATGCGCATCCCACAAAACCTGCGCATGCGCATCCGAAAAAACCTGCGCATGCGCATCCCACAAAACCTCGCACGTGTTTTTACTCGACTAGCCTGCGGGATGCATCCTCCCGCACGTGTTTTTACTCGACTAGCCTGCGGGATGTATCCTCTCGCACGTGTTTTTACTCGACTAGCCTGCGGGATGCATCCTCTCGCACGTGTTTTTACTCGACTAGCCGGCGGGATGCATCCTCTCGCACGTGTTTTTACTGGACTAGCCTGCGGGATGCATCCTCTCGCATGTGTTTTTACTCGACTAGACTGCGGGATGCATCCTCACGCACGTGTTTTACTCGACTAGCCTGCGGGATGCATCCTCTCGCACGTGTTTTTACTCGACTAGCCTGCGGGATGCATCCTCCGGCACGTGTTTTTACTCGACTAGCCTGCGGGATGCATCCTCTCGCATGTGTTTTTACTCGACTAGCCATGCGCATCCCAAAAAACCTGCGCATGCGCATCCGAAAAAACCTGCGCATGCGCATCCCACAAAACCTCGCACGTGTTTTTACTCGACTAGCCTGCGGGATGCATCCTCCCGCACGTGTTTTTACTCGACTAGCCTGCGGGATGTATCCTCTCGCACGTGTTTTTACTCGACTAGCCTGCGGGATGCATCCTCTCGCACGTGTTTTTACTCGACTAGCCGGCGGGATGCATCCTCTCGCACGTGTTTTTACTGGACTAGCCTGCGGGATGCATCCTCTCGCATGTGTTTTTACTCGACTAGACTGCGGGATGCATCCTCACGCACGTGTTTTACTCGACTAGCCTGCGGGATGCATCCTCTCGCACGTGTTTTTACTCGACTAGCCTGCGGGATGCATCCTCCCGCACGTGTTTTTACTCGACTAGCCTGCGGGATGCATCCTCTCGCATGTGTTTTTACTCGACTAGCCATGCGCATCCCAAAAAACCTGCGCATGCGCATCCCAAAAAACCTGCGCATGCGCATCCCACAAAACCTGCGCATGCGCATCCCACAAAACCTCGCACGTGTTTTTACTCGACTAGCCTGCGGGATGCATCCTCTCGCACGTGTTTTTACTCGACTAGCCTGCGGGAAGCATCCTCTCGCACGTGTTTTTACTCGACTAGCCTGCGGGAAGCATCCTCTCGCACGTGTTTTTACTCGACTAGCCTGCGGGAAGCATCCTCTTGCACGTGTTTTTACTCGACTAGCCTGCGGGATGCATCCTCTCGCACGTGTTTTTACTCGACTAGCCTTGCGGGATGCATCCTCTCGCACGTCTTTTTACTCGACTAGCCTGCGGGATGCATCCTCTCGCACGTGTTTTTGCTCGACTAGCCTGCGGGATGCATCCTCTCGCACGTGTTTTTACTCGACTAGCCTGCGGGATGCATCCTCCCGCACGTGTTTTTACTCGACTAGCCTGCGGGATGCATCCTCTCGCACGTGTTTTTGCTCGACTAGCCTGCGGGATGCATCCTCTCGCACGTGTTTTTGCTCGACTAGCCTGCGGGATGCATCCTCTCGCACGTGTTTTTGCTCGACTAGCCATGCGCATCCCAAAAAACCTGCGCATGCGCATCCCAAAAAACCTGCGCGTGCGCATCCCAAAAAACCTGCGCATGCGCATCCCACAAAACCTGCGCATGCGCATCCCACAAAACCTGCGCATGCGCATCCCACAAAACCTCGTACGTGTTTTTACTCGACTAGTCGGCGGGATGCATCCTCTCGCACGTGTTTTTACTGGACTAGCCTGCGGGATGCATCCTCTCGCATGTGTTTTTACTCGACTAGCCTGCGGGATGCATCCTCACGCACGTGTTTTACTCGACTAGCCTGCGGGATGCATCCTCTCGCACGTGTTTTTACTCGACTAGCCTGCGGGATGCATCCTCCCGCACGTGTTTTTACTCGACTAGCCTGCGGGATGCATCCTCTCGCATGTGTTTTTACTCGACTAGCCATGCGCATCCCAAAAAACCTGCGCATGCGCATCCGAAAAAACCTGCGCATGCGCATCCCACAAAACCTCGCACGTGTTTTTACTCGACTAGCCTGCGGGATGCATCCTCCCGCACGTGTTTTTACTCGACTAGCCTGCGGGATGTATCCTCTCGCACGTGTTTTTACTCGACTAGCCTGCGGGATGCATCCTCTCGCACGTGTTTTTACTCGACTAGCCGGCGGGATGCATCCTCTCGCACGTGTTTTTACTGGACTAGCCTGCGGGATGCATCCTCTCGCATGTGTTTTTACTCGACTAGACTGCGGGATGCATCCTCACGCACGTGTTTTACTCGACTAGCCTGCGGGATGCATCCTCTCGCACGTGTTTTTACTCGACTAGCCTGCGGGATGCATCCTCCCGCACGTGTTTTTACTCGACTAGCCTGCGGGATGCATCCTCTCGCATGTGTTTTTACTCGACTAGCCATGCGCATCCCAAAAAACCTGCGCATGCGCATCCCAAAAAACCTGCGCATGCGCATCCCAGAAAACCTGCGCATGCGCATCCCACAAAACCTGCGCATGCGCATCCCACAAAACCTCGCACGTGTTTTTACTCGACTAGCCTGCGGGATGCATCCTCTCGCACGTGTTTTTACTCGACTAGCCTGCGGAAAGCATCCTCTCGCACGTGTTTTTACTCGACTAGCCTGCGGGAAGCATCCTCTTGCACGTGTTTTTACTCGACTAGCCTGCGGGATGCATCCTCTCGCACGTGTTTTTACTCGACTAGCCTTGCGGGATGCATCCTCTCGCACGTCTTTTTACTCGACTAGCCTGCGGGATGCATCCTCTCGCACGTGTTTTTACTCGACTAGCCTGCGGGATGCATCCTCTCGCACGTGTTTTTGCTCGACTAGCCTGCGGGATGCATCCTCTCGCACGTGTTTTTGCTCGACTAGCCTGCGGGATGCATCCTCTCGCACGTGTTTTTACTCGACTAGACTGCGGGATGCATCCTCACGTACGTGTTTTACTCGGCTAGCCTGCGGGATGCATCCTCTCGCACGTGTTTTTACTCGACTAGCCTGCGGGATGCATCCTCCCGCACGTGTTTTTACTCGACTAGCCTGCGGGATGCATCCTCTCGCACGTGTTTTTGCTCGACTAGCCTGCGGGATGCATCCTCTCGCACGTGTTTTTGCTCGACTAGCCTGCGGGATGCATCCTCTCGCACGTGTTTTTGCTCGACTAGCCATGCGCATCCCAAAAAACCTGCGCATGCGCATCCCAAAAAACCTGCGCGTGCGCATCCCAAAAAACCTGCGCATGCGCATCCCACAAAACCTGCGCATGCGCATCCCACAAAACCTGCGCATGCGCATCCCACAAAACCTCGTACGTGTTTTTACTCGACTAGTCGGCGGGATGCATCCTCTCGCACGTGTTTTTACTGGACTAGCCTGCGGGATGCATCCTCTCGCATGTGTTTTTACTCGAATAGCCTGCGGGATGCATCCTCTCGAACGTGTTTTTGCACGACTAGCCTGCGGGATGCATCCTCTCGCACGTGTTTTTGCTCGACTAGCCATGCGCATCCCAAAAAACCTGCGCATGCGCATCCCAAAAAACCTGCGCATGCGCATCCGAAAAAACCTGCGCATGCGCATCCCACAAAACCACGCACGTGTTTTTACTCGACTAGCCTGCGGGATGCATCCTCTCGCATGTGTTTTTACTCGACTAGCCTGCGGGATGCATCCTCTCGAACGTGTTTTTGCACGACTAGCCTGCGGGATGCATCCTCTCGCACGTGTTTTTGCTCGACTAGCCATGCGCATCCCAAAAAACCTGCGCATGCGCATCCCAAAAAACCTGCGCATGCACATCCCAAAAAACCTGCGCATGCGCATCCCACAAAACCTGCGCATGCGCATCCGAAAAAACCTGCGCATGCGCATCCCACAAAACCTCGCACGTGTTTTTACTCGACTAGCCTGCGGGATGCATCCTCCCGCACGTGTTTTTACGCGACTAGCCTGCGGGATGTATCCTCTCGCACGTGTTTTTACTCGACTAGCCTGCGGGATGCATCCTCTCGCACGTGTTTTTACTCGACTAGCCGGCGGGATGCATCCTCTCGCACGTGTTTTTACTGGACTAGCCTGCGGGATGCATCCTCTCGCATGTGTTTTTACTCGACTAGACTGCGGGATGCATCCTCACGCACGTGTTTTACTCGACTAGCCTGCGGGATGCATCCTCCCGCACGTGTTTTTACTCGACTAGCCTGCGGGATGCATCCTCTCGCATGTGTTTTTACTCGACTAGCCATGCGCATCCCAAAAAACCTGCGCATGCGCATCCCAGAAAACCTGCGCATGCGCATCCCACAAAACCTCGTACGTGTTTTTACTCGACTAGCCTGCGGGAAGCATCCTCTCGCACGTGTTTTTACTCGACTAGCCTGCGGGAACCATCCTCTTGCACGTGTTTTTACTCGGCTAGCCTGCGGGATGCATCCTCTCGCACGTGTTTTTGCTCGACTAGCCTGCGGGATGCATCCTCTCGCACGTCTTTTTACTCGACTAGCCTGCGGGATGCATCCTCTCGCACGTGTTTTTACTCGACTAGCCTGCGGGATGCATCCTCTCGCACGTGTTTTTACTCGACCAGCCTGCGGGATGCACCCTCTCGCACGTGTTTTTACTCGACTAGCCTTCGGGATGCATCCTCTCGCATGTGTTTTTACTCGACTAGCCATGCGCATCCCAAAAAACCTGCGCATGCGCATCCCACAAAACCTGCGCATGCGCATCCCAGAAAACCTGCGCATGCGCATCCCACAAAACCTGCGTATGCGCATCCCACAAAACCTCGCACGTGTTTTTACTCGACTAGCCTGCGGGATGCATCCTCGCGCACGTGTTTTTACTCGACTAGCCTGCGGGAAGCATCCTCTCGCACGTGTTTTTACTCGACTAGCCTGCGGGAAGCATCCTTTTGCACGTGTCTTTACTCGACTAGCCTGCGGGAAGCATCCTTTTGCACGTGTCTTTACTCGACTAGCCTGCGGGATGCATCCTCTCGCACGTGTTTTTACTCGACTAGCCTGCGGGATGCATCCTCTCGCACGTCTTTTTGCTCGACTAGCCTGCGGGATGCATCCTCTCGCACGTGTTTTTACTCGACTAGCCTGCGGGATGCATCCTCCCGCACGTGTTTTTACTCGACTAGCCTGCGGGATGCATCCTCCCGCACGTGTTTTTGCTCGACTAGCCTGCGGGATGCATCCTCCCGCACGTGTTTTTACTCGACTAGTCGGCGGGATGCATCCTCTCGCACGTGTTTTTACTGGACTAGCCTGCGGGATGCATCCTCTCGCATGTGTTTTTACTCGACTAGCCTGCGGGATGCATCCTCCCGCACGTGTTTTTACTCGACTAGCCTGCGGGATGCATCCTCTCGCACGTGTTTTTGCTCGACTAGCCTGCGGGATGCATCCTCTCGCACGTGTTTTTGCTCGACTAGCCTGCGGGATGCATCCTCTCGCACGTGTCTTTACTCGACTAGCCTGCGGGATGCATCCTCCCGCACGTGTTTTTACTCGACTAGCCTGCGGGATGCATCCTCTCGCACGTGTTTTTGCTCGACTAGCCTGCGGGATGCATCCTCTCGCACGTGTTTTTACTCGACCAGTCTGCGGGATGCACCCGTCTCGCACGTGTTTTTACTCGACCAGCCTGCGGGATGCATCCTCTCGCATGTGTTTTTACTCGACTAGCCATGCGCATCCCAAAAAACCTGCGCATGCGCATCCCAAAAAACCTGCGCATGCGCATCCCAGAAAACCTGCGCATGCGCATCCCACAAAACCTGCGCATGCGCATCCCACAAAACCTCGCACGTGTTTTTACTCGACTAGCCTGCGGGATGCATCCTCGCGCACGTGTTTTTACTCGACTAGCCTGCGGGATGCATCCTCGCGCACGTGTTTTTACTCGACTAGCCTGCGGGAAGCATCCTCTCGCACGTGTTTTTACTCGACTAGCCTGCGGGATGCATCCTCTCGCACGTGTTTTTACTCGACTAGCCTGCGGGATGCATCCTCTCGCACGTCTTTTTACTCGACTAGCCTGCGGGATGCATCCTCTCGCACGTGTTTTTACTCGACTAGCCTGCGGGATGCATCCTCTCGCACGTGTTTTTGCTCGACTAGCCTGCGGGATGCATCCTCTCGCACGTGTTTTTGCTCGACTAGCCTGCGGGATGCATCCTCTCGCACGTGTTTTTGCTCGACTAGCCTGCGGGATGCATCCTCTCGCACGTGTTTTTGCTCGACCAGTCTGCGGGATGCACCCTCTCGCACGTGTTTTTACTCGACCAGCCTGCGGGATGCATCCTCTCGCATGTGTTTTTACTCGACTAGCCATGCGCATCCCAAAAAACCTGCGCATGCGCATCCCAAAAAACCTGCGCATGCGCATCCCAGAAAACCTGCGCATGCGCATCCCACAAAACCTGCGCATGCGCATCCCACAAAACCTCGCACGTGTTTTTACTCGACTAGCCTGCGGGATGCATCCTCGCGCACGTGTTTTTACTCGACTAGCCTGCGGGATGCATCCTCGCGCACGTGTTTTTACTCGACTAGCCTGCGGGAAGCATCCTCTCGCACGTGTTTTTACTCGACTAGCCTGCGGGATGCATCCTCTCGCACGTGTTTTTACTCGACTAGCCTGCGGGATGCATCCTCTCGCACGTCTTTTTACTCGACTAGCCTGCGGGATGCATCCTCTCGCACGTGTTTTTGCTCGACTAGCCTGCGGGATGCATCCTCTCGCACGTGTTTTTGCTCGACTAGCCTGCGGGATGCATCCTCTCGCACGTGTTTTTGCTCGACTTGCCTGCGGGATGCATCCTCTCGCACGTGTTTTTGCTCGACTAGCCATGCGCATCCCAAAAAACCTGCGCATGCGCATCCCACAAAACCTGCGCATACGCATCCCACAAAACCTCGCACGTGTTTTTACTCGACTAGCCGGCGGGATGCATCCTCTCGCACGTGTTTTTACTGGACTAGCCTGCGGGATGCATCCTCTCGCACGTGTTTTTGCTCGACTAGCCTGCGGGATGCATCCTCTCGCACGTGTTTTTACTCGACTAGCCTGCGGGATGCATCCTCTCGCACGTGTTTTTACTCGACTAGCCTGCGGGATGCATCCTCTCGCACGTCTTTTTACTCGACTAGCCTGCGGGATGCATCCTCTCGCACGTGTTTTTACTCGACTAGCCTGCGGGATGCATCCTCTCGCACGTGTTTTTGCTCGACTAGCCTGCGGGATGCATCCTCTCGCACGTGTTTTTGCTCGACTAGCCTGCGGGATGCATCCTCTCGCACGTGTTTTTGCTCGACTAGCCTGCGGGATGCATCCTCTCGCACGTGTTTTTGCTCGACTAGCCTGCGGGATGCATCCTCTCGCACGTGTTTTTGCTCGACTAGCCATGCGCATCCCAAAAAACCTGCGCATGCGCATCCCACAAAACCTGCGCATGCGCATCCCACAAAACCTGCGCATACGCATCCCACAAAACCTCGCACGTGTTTTTACTCGACTAGCCGGCGGGATGCATCCTCTCGCACGTGTTTTTACTGGACTAGCCTGCGGGATGCATCCTCTCGCACGTGTTTTTGCTCGACTAGCCTGCGGGATGCATCCTCTCGCACGTGTTTTTACTCGACTAGCCTGCGGGATGCATCCTCCCGCACGTGTTTTTACTCGACTAGCCTGCGGGATGCATCCTCTCGCACGTGTTTTTGCTCGACTAGCCTGCGGGATGCATCCTCTCGCACGTGTTTTTACTCGACCAGTCTGCGGGATACACCCTCTCGCACGTGTTTTTACTCGACCAGCCTGCGGGATGCATCCTCTCGCATGTGTTTTTACTCGACTAGCCATGCGCATCCCAAAAAACCTGCGCATGCGCATCCCAAAAAACCTGCGCATGCGCATCCCAGAAAACCTGCGCATGCGCATCCCACAAAACCTGCGTATGCGCATCCCACAAAACCTCGCACGTGTTTTTACTCGACTAGCCTGCGGGATGCATCCTCGCGCACGTGTTTTTACTCGACTAGCCTGCGGGAAGCATCCTCTCGCACGTGTTTTTACTCGACTAGCCTGCGGGAAGCATCCTTTTGCACGTGTCTTTACTCGACTAGCCTGCGGGAAGCATCCTTTTGCACGTGTCTTTACTCGACTAGCCTGCGGGATGCATCCTCTCGCACGTGTTTTTACTCGACTAGCCTGCGGGATGCATCCTCTCGCACGTCTTTTTGCTCGACTAGCCTGCGGGATGCATCCTCTCGCACGTGTTTTTACTCGACTAGCCTGCGGGATGCATCCTCCCGCACGTGTTTTTACTCGACTAGCCTGCGGGATGCATCCTCCCGCACGTGTTTTTGCTCGACTCGCCTGCGGGATGCATCCTCTCGCACGTGTTTTTGCTCGACTAGCCAGCGGGATGCATCCTCTCGCACGTGTTTTTGCTCGACTAGCCTGCGGGATGCATCCTCTCGCACGTGTTTTTACTCGACTAGCCTGCGGGAAGCATCCTCTCGCACGTGTTTTTACTCGACTAGCCTGCGGGATGCATCCTCTCGCACGTGTTTTTACTCGACTAGGCTGCGGGATGCATCCTCTCGCACGTGTTTTTACTCGACTAGCCTGCGGGAAGCATCCTCTCGCACGTGTTTTTACTCGACTAGCCTGCGGGAAGCATCCTCTTGCACGTGTTTTTACTCGACTAGCCTGCGGGATGCATCCTCTCGCACGTGTTTTTGCTCGACTAGCCTGCGGGATGCATCCTCTCGCACGTGTTTTTGCTCGACTAGCCTGCGGGATGCATCCTCTCGCACGTGTTTTTACTCGACTAGACTGCGGGATGCATCCTCACGCACGTGTTTTACTCGATCAGCCTGCGGGATGCATCCTCTCGCACGTGTTTTTACTCGACTAGCCTGCGGGATGCATCCTCCCGCACGTGTTTTTACTCGACTAGCCTGCGGGATGCATCCTCTCGCACGTGTTTTTGCTCGACTAGCCTGCGGGATGCATCCTCTCGCACGTGTTTTTGCTCGACTAGCCTGCGGGATGCATCCTCTCGCACGTGTTTTTGCTCGACTAGCCATGCGCATCCCAAAAAACCTGCGTATGCGCATCCCACAAAACCTGCGCATGCGCATCCCAAAAAACCTGCGCATGCGCATCCCACAAAACCTGCGCATGCGAATCCCACAAAACCTCGCACGTGTTTTTACTCGACTAGCCTGCGGGATGCATCCTCCCGCACGTGTTTTTACTGGACTAGCCTGCGGGATGCATCCTCTCGCACGTGTTTTTGCTCGACTAGCCTGCGGGATGCATCCTCTCGCACGTGTTTTTACTCGACTAGCCTGCGGGATGCTTCCTCTCGCACGTGTTTTTGCTCGACTAGCCTGCGGGATGCATCCTCTCGCACGTGTTTTTGCTCGACTAGCCTGCGGGATGCATCCTCTCGCACGTGTTTTTGCTCGACTAGCCTGCGGGATGCATCCTCTCGCACGTGTTTTTGCTCGACTAGCCTGCGGGATGCATCCTCTCGCACGTGTTTTTGCTCGACTAGCCTGCGGGATGCATCCTCTCGCACGTGTTTTTACTCGACTAGCCTGCGGGATGCATCCTCTCGCACGTGTTTTTACTCGACTAGCCTGCGGGAAACATCCTCTCGCACGTGTTTTTACTCGACTAGCCTGCGGGAAGCATCCTCTCGCACGTGTTTTAACTCGACTAGCCTGCGGGATGTATCCTCTCGTACGTGTTTTTACTCGACTAGCCTGCGGGATGCATCCTCTCGCACGTGTTTTTGCTCGACTAGCCTGCGGGATGCATCCTCACGCACGTGTTTTACTCGACTAGCCTGCGGGATGCATCCTCTCGCACGTGTTTTTACTCGACTAGCCTGCGGGATGCATCCTCCCGCACGTGTTTTTACTCGACTAGCCTGCGGGATGCATCCTCTCGCACGTGTTTTTACTCGACTAGCCTGCGGGATGCATCCTCTCGCACATCTTTTTACTCGACTAGCCTGCGGGATGCATCCTCTCGCACGTGTTTTTACTCGACTAGCCTGCGGGATGCATCCTCTCGCACGTGTTTTTGCTCGACTAGCCTGCGGGATGCATCCTCTCGCACGTGTTTTTGCTCGACTAGCCTGCGGGATGCATCCTCTCGCACGTGTTTTTACTCGACTAGCCTGCGGGATGCATCCTCCCGCACGTGTTTTTACTCGACTAGCCTGCGGGATGCATCCTCTCGCACGTGTTTTTGCTCGACTAGCCTGCGGGATGCATCCTCTCGCACGTGTTTTTGCTCGACTAGCCTGCGGGATGCATCCTCTCGCACGTGTTTTTGCTCGACTAGCCTGCGGGATGCATCCTCTCGCACGTGTTTTTGCTCGACTAGCCTGCGGGATGCATCCTCTCGCACGTGTTTTTACTCGACTAGCCTGCGGGATGCATCCTCTCGCACGTGTTTTTGCTCGACTAGCCTGCGGGATGCATCCTCTCGCACGTCTTTTTACTCGACTAGCCTGCGGGATGCATCCTCTCGCACGTGTTTTTACTCGACTAGCCTGCGGGATGCATCCTCTCGCACGTGTTTTTACTCGACCAGCCTGCGGGATGCACCCTCTCGCACGTGTTTTTACTCGACTAGCCTGCGGGATGCATCCTCTCGCATGTGTTTTTACTCGACTAGCCATGCGCATCCCAAAAAACCTGCGCATGCGCATCCCACAAAACCTGCGCATGCGCATCCCAGAAAACCTGCGCATGCGCATCCCACAAAACCTGCGTATGCGCATCCCACAAAACCTCGCACGTGTTTTTACTCGACTAGCCTGCGGGATGCATCCTCGCGCACGTGTTTTTACTCGACTAGCCTGCGGGAAGCATCCTCTCGCACGTGTTTTTACTCGACTAGCCTGCGGGAAGCATCCTTTTGCACGTGTCTTTACTCGACTAGCCTGCGGGAAGCATCCTTTTGCACGTGTCTTTACTCGACTAGCCTGCGGGATGCATCCTCTCGCACGTGTTTTTACTCGACTAGCCTGCGGGATGCATCCTCTCGCACGTCTTTTTGCTCGACTAGCCTGCGGGATGCATCCTCTCGCACGTGTTTTTACTCGACTAGCCTGCGGGATGCATCCTCCCGCACGTGTTTTTACTCGACTAGCCTGCGGGATGCATCCTCCCGCACGTGTTTTTGCTCGACTAGCCTGCGGGATGCATCCTCCCGCACGTGTTTTTACTCGACTAGTCGGCGGGATGCATCCTCTCGCACGTGTTTTTACTGGACTAGCCTGCGGGATGCATCCTCTCGCATGTGTTTTTACTCGACTAGCCTGCGGGATGCATCCTCCCGCACGTGTTTTTACTCGACTAGCCTGCGGGATGCATCCTCTCGCACGTGTTTTTGCTCGACTAGCCTGCGGGATGCATCCTCTCGCACGTGTTTTTGCTCGACTAGCCTGCGGGATGCATCCTCTCGCACGTGTCTTTACTCGACTAGCCTGCGGGATGCATCCTCCCGCACGTGTTTTTACTCGACTAGCCTGCGGGATGCATCCTCTCGCACGTGTTTTTGCTCGACTAGCCTGCGGGATGCATCCTCTCGCACGTGTTTTTACTCGACCAGTCTGCGGGATGCACCCGTCTCGCACGTGTTTTTACTCGACCAGCCTGCGGGATGCATCCTCTCGCATGTGTTTTTACTCGACTAGCCATGCGCATCCCAAAAAACCTGCGCATGCGCATCCCAAAAAACCTGCGCATGCGCATCCCAGAAAACCTGCGCATGCGCATCCCACAAAACCTGCGCATGCGCATCCCACAAAACCTCGCACGTGTTTTTACTCGACTAGCCTGCGGGATGCATCCTCGCGCACGTGTTTTTACTCGACTAGCCTGCGGGATGCATCCTCGCGCACGTGTTTTTACTCGACTAGCCTGCGGGAAGCATCCTCTCGCACGTGTTTTTACTCGACTAGCCTGCGGGATGCATCCTCTCGCACGTGTTTTTACTCGACTAGCCTGCGGGATGCATCCTCTCGCACGTCTTTTTACTCGACTAGCCTGCGGGATGCATCCTCTCGCACGTGTTTTTACTCGACTAGCCTGCGGGATGCATCCTCTCGCACGTGTTTTTGCTCGACTAGCCTGCGGGATGCATCCTCTCGCACGTGTTTTTGCTCGACTAGCCTGCGGGATGCATCCTCTCGCACGTGTTTTTGCTCGACTAGCCTGCGGGATGCATCCTCTCGCACGTGTTTTTGCTCGACCAGTCTGCGGGATGCACCCTCTCGCACGTGTTTTTACTCGACCAGCCTGCGGGATGCATCCTCTCGCATGTGTTTTTACTCGACTAGCCATGCGCATCCCAAAAAACCTGCGCATGCGCATCCCAAAAAACCTGCGCATGCGCATCCCAGAAAACCTGCGCATGCGCATCCCACAAAACCTGCGCATGCGCATCCCACAAAACCTCGCACGTGTTTTTACTCGACTAGCCTGCGGGATGCATCCTCGCGCACGTGTTTTTACTCGACTAGCCTGCGGGATGCATCCTCGCGCACGTGTTTTTACTCGACTAGCCTGCGGGAAGCATCCTCTCGCACGTGTTTTTACTCGACTAGCCTGCGGGATGCATCCTCTCGCACGTGTTTTTACTCGACTAGCCTGCGGGATGCATCCTCTCGCACGTCTTTTTACTCGACTAGCCTGCGGGATGCATCCTCTCGCACGTGTTTTTACTCGACTAGCCTGCGGGATGCATCCTCTCGCACGTGTTTTTGCTCGACTAGCCTGCGGGATGCATCCTCTCGCACGTGTTTTTGCTCGACTAGCCTGCGGGATGCATCCTCTCGCACGTGTTTTTGCTCGACTTGCCTGCGGGATGCATCCTCTCGCACGTGTTTTTGCTCGACTAGCCATGCGCATCCCAAAAAACCTGCGCATGCGCATCCCACAAAACCTGCGCATACGCATCCCACAAAACCTCGCACGTGTTTTTACTCGACTAGCCGGCGGGATGCATCCTCTCGCACGTGTTTTTACTGGACTAGCCTGCGGGATGCATCCTCTCGCACGTGTTTTTGCTCGACTAGCCTGCGGGATGCATCCTCTCGCACGTGTTTTTACTCGACTAGCCTGCGGGATGCATCCTCTCGCACGTGTTTTTACTCGACTAGCCTGCGGGATGCATCCTCTCGCACGTCTTTTTACTCGACTAGCCTGCGGGATGCATCCTCTCGCACGTGTTTTTACTCGACTAGCCTGCGGGATGCATCCTCTCGCACGTGTTTTTGCTCGACTAGCCTGCGGGATGCATCCTCTCGCACGTGTTTTTGCTCGACTAGCCTGCGGGATGCATCCTCTCGCACGTGTTTTTGCTCGACTAGCCTGCGGGATGCATCCTCTCGCACGTGTTTTTGCTCGACTAGCCTGCGGGATGCATCCTCTCGCACGTGTTTTTGCTCGACTAGCCATGCGCATCCCAAAAAACCTGCGCATGCGCATCCCACAAAACCTGCGCATGCGCATCCCACAAAACCTGCGCATACGCATCCCACAAAACCTCGCACGTGTTTTTACTCGACTAGCCGGCGGGATGCATCCTCTCGCACGTGTTTTTACTGGACTAGCCTGCGGGATGCATCCTCTCGCACGTGTTTTTGCTCGACTAGCCTGCGGGATGCATCCTCTCGCACGTGTTTTTACTCGACTAGCCTGCGGGATGCATCCTCCCGCACGTGTTTTTACTCGACTAGCCTGCGGGATGCATCCTCTCGCACGTGTTTTTGCTCGACTAGCCTGCGGGATGCATCCTCTCGCACGTGTTTTTACTCGACCAGTCTGCGGGATACACCCTCTCGCACGTGTTTTTACTCGACCAGCCTGCGGGATGCATCCTCTCGCATGTGTTTTTACTCGACTAGCCATGCGCATCCCAAAAAACCTGCGCATGCGCATCCCAAAAAACCTGCGCATGCGCATCCCAGAAAACCTGCGCATGCGCATCCCACAAAACCTGCGTATGCGCATCCCACAAAACCTCGCACGTGTTTTTACTCGACTAGCCTGCGGGATGCATCCTCGCGCACGTGTTTTTACTCGACTAGCCTGCGGGAAGCATCCTCTCGCACGTGTTTTTACTCGACTAGCCTGCGGGAAGCATCCTTTTGCACGTGTCTTTACTCGACTAGCCTGCGGGAAGCATCCTTTTGCACGTGTCTTTACTCGACTAGCCTGCGGGATGCATCCTCTCGCACGTGTTTTTACTCGACTAGCCTGCGGGATGCATCCTCTCGCACGTCTTTTTGCTCGACTAGCCTGCGGGATGCATCCTCTCGCACGTGTTTTTACTCGACTAGCCTGCGGGATGCATCCTCCCGCACGTGTTTTTACTCGACTAGCCTGCGGGATGCATCCTCCCGCACGTGTTTTTGCTCGACTCGCCTGCGGGATGCATCCTCTCGCACGTGTTTTTGCTCGACTAGCCAGCGGGATGCATCCTCTCGCACGTGTTTTTGCTCGACTAGCCTGCGGGATGCATCCTCTCGCACGTGTTTTTACTCGACTAGCCTGCGGGAAGCATCCTCTCGCACGTGTTTTTACTCGACTAGCCTGCGGGATGCATCCTCTCGCACGTGTTTTTACTCGACTAGGCTGCGGGATGCATCCTCTCGCACGTGTTTTTACTCGACTAGCCTGCGGGAAGCATCCTCTCGCACGTGTTTTTACTCGACTAGCCTGCGGGAAGCATCCTCTTGCACGTGTTTTTACTCGACTAGCCTGCGGGATGCATCCTCTCGCACGTGTTTTTGCTCGACTAGCCTGCGGGATGCATCCTCTCGCACGTGTTTTTGCTCGACTAGCCTGCGGGATGCATCCTCTCGCACGTGTTTTTACTCGACTAGACTGCGGGATGCATCCTCACGCACGTGTTTTACTCGATCAGCCTGCGGGATGCATCCTCTCGCACGTGTTTTTACTCGACTAGCCTGCGGGATGCATCCTCCCGCACGTGTTTTTACTCGACTAGCCTGCGGGATGCATCCTCTCGCACGTGTTTTTGCTCGACTAGCCTGCGGGATGCATCCTCTCGCACGTGTTTTTGCTCGACTAGCCTGCGGGATGCATCCTCTCGCACGTGTTTTTGCTCGACTAGCCATGCGCATCCCAAAAAACCTGCGTATGCGCATCCCACAAAACCTGCGCATGCGCATCCCAAAAAACCTGCGCATGCGCATCCCACAAAACCTGCGCATGCGAATCCCACAAAACCTCGCACGTGTTTTTACTCGACTAGCCTGCGGGATGCATCCTCCCGCACGTGTTTTTACTGGACTAGCCTGCGGGATGCATCCTCTCGCACGTGTTTTTGCTCGACTAGCCTGCGGGATGCATCCTCTCGCACGTGTTTTTACTCGACTAGCCTGCGGGATGCTTCCTCTCGCACGTGTTTTTGCTCGACTAGCCTGCGGGATGCATCCTCTCGCACGTGTTTTTGCTCGACTAGCCTGCGGGATGCATCCTCTCGCACGTGTTTTTGCTCGACTAGCCTGCGGGATGCATCCTCTCGCACGTGTTTTTGCTCGACTAGCCTGCGGGATGCATCCTCTCGCACGTGTTTTTGCTCGACTAGCCTGCGGGATGCATCCTCTCGCACGTGTTTTTACTCGACTAGCCTGCGGGATGCATCCTCTCGCACGTGTTTTTACTCGACTAGCCTGCGGGAAACATCCTCTCGCACGTGTTTTTACTCGACTAGCCTGCGGGAAGCATCCTCTCGCACGTGTTTTAACTCGACTAGCCTGCGGGATGTATCCTCTCGTACGTGTTTTTACTCGACTAGCCTGCGGGATGCATCCTCTCGCACGTGTTTTTGCTCGACTAGCCTGCGGGATGCATCCTCACGCACGTGTTTTACTCGACTAGCCTGCGGGATGCATCCTCTCGCACGTGTTTTTACTCGACTAGCCTGCGGGATGCATCCTCCCGCACGTGTTTTTACTCGACTAGCCTGCGGGATGCATCCTCTCGCACGTGTTTTTACTCGACTAGCCTGCGGGATGCATCCTCTCGCACATCTTTTTACTCGACTAGCCTGCGGGATGCATCCTCTCGCACGTGTTTTTACTCGACTAGCCTGCGGGATGCATCCTCTCGCACGTGTTTTTGCTCGACTAGCCTGCGGGATGCATCCTCTCGCACGTGTTTTTGCTCGACTAGCCTGCGGGATGCATCCTCTCGCACGTGTTTTTACTCGACTAGCCTGCGGGATGCATCCTCCCGCACGTGTTTTTACTCGACTAGCCTGCGGGATGCATCCTCTCGCACGTGTTTTTGCTCGACTAGCCTGCGGGATGCATCCTCTCGCACGTGTTTTTGCTCGACTAGCCTGCGGGATGCATCCTCTCGCACGTGTTTTTGCTCGACTAGCCTGCGGGATGCATCCTCTCGCACGTGTTTTTGCTCGACTAGCCTGCGGGATGCATCCTCTCGCACGTGTTTTTACTCGACTAGCCTGCGGGATGCATCCTCTCGCACGTGTTTTTACTCGACTAGCCTGCGGGAAGCATCCTCTCGCACGTGTTTTTACTCGACTAGCCTGCGGGATGCATCCTCTCGCACGTGTTTTTACTCGACTAGGCTGCGGGATGCATCCTCTCGCACGTGTTTTTACTCGACTAGCCTGCGGGAAGCATCCTCTCGCACGTCTTTTTACTCGACTAGCCTGCGGGAAGCATCCTCTTGCACGTGTTTTTACTCGACTAGCCTGCGGGATGCATCCTCTCGCACGTGTTTTTGCTCGACTAGCCTGCGGGATGTATCCTCTCGTACGTGTTTTTACTCGACTAGCCTGCGGGATGCATCCTCTCGCACGTGTTTTTGCTCGACTAGCCTGCGGGATGCATCCTCACGCACGTGTTTTACTCGACTAGCCTGCGGGATGCATCCTCTCGCACGTGTTTTTACTCGACTAGCCTGCGGGATGCATCCTCCCGCACGTGTTTTTACTCGACTAGCCTGCGGGATGCATCCTCTCGCACGTGTTTTTGCTCGACTAGCCTGCGGGATGCATCCTCTCGCACATCTTTTTACTCGACTAGCCTGCGGGATGCATCCTCTCGCACGTGTTTTTACTCGACTAGCCTGCGGGATGCATCCTCTCGCACGTGTTTTTGCTCGACTAGCCTGCGGGATGCATCCTCTCGCACGTGTTTTTGCTCGACTAGCCTGCGGGATGCATCCTCTCGCACGTGTTTTTACTCGACTAGCCTGCGGGATGCATCCTCCCGCACGTGTTTTTACTCGACTAGCCTGCGGGATGCATCCTCTCGCACGTGTTTTTGCTCGACTAGCCTGCGGGATGCATCCTCTCGCACGTGTTTTTGCTCGACTAGCCTGCGGGATGCATCCTCTCGCACGTGTTTTTGCTCGACTAGCCTGCGGGATGCATCCTCTCGCACGTGTTTTTGCTCGACTAGCCTGCGGGATGCATCCTCTCGCACGTGTTTTTACTCGACTAGCCTGCGGGATGCATCCTCTCGCACGTGTTTTTACTCGACTAGCCTGCGGGAAGCATCCTCTCGCACGTGTTTTTACTCGACTAGCCTGCGGGATGCATCCTCTCGCACGTGTTTTTACTCGACTAGGCTGCGGGATGCATCCTCTCGCACGTGTTTTTACTCGACTAGCCTGCGGGAAGCATCCTCTCGCACGTCTTTTTACTCGACTAGCCTGCGGGAAGCATCCTCTTGCACGTGTTTTTACTCGACTAGCCTGCGGGATGCATCCTCTCGCACGTGTTTTTGCTCGACTAGCCTGCGGGATGCATCCTCTCGCACGTGTTTTTGCTCGACTAGCCTGCGGGATGCATCCTCTCGCACGTGTTTTTACTCGACTAGACTGCGGGATGCATCCTCACGCACGTGTTTTACTCGACTAGCCTGCGGGATGCATCCTCTCGCACGTGTTTTTACTCGACTAGCCTGCGGGATGCATCCTCCCGCACGTGTTTTTACTCGACTAGCCTGCGGGATGCATCCTCTCGCACGTGTTTTTGCTCGACTAGCCTGCGGGATGCATCCTCTCGCACGTGTTTTTGCTCGACTAGCCTGCGGGATGCATCCTCTCGCACGTGTTTTTGCCCGACTAGCCATGCGCATCCCAAAAAACCTGCGCATGCGCATCCCAAAAAACCTGCGCGTGCGCATCCCAAAAAACCTGCGCATGCGCATCCCACAAAACCTGCGCATCCCACAAAACCTCGTACGCGTTTTTACTCGACTAGTCGGCGGGATGCATCCTCTCGCACGTGTTTTTACTGTACTAGCCTGCGGGATGCATCCTCTCGCATGTGTTTTTACTCGACTAGCCTGCGGGATGCATCCTCTCGCAGTTGTTTTTACTCGACTAGCCTGCGGGATGCATCCTCTCGCACGTGTTTTTACTCGACCAGCCTGCGGGATGCGCCCTCTCGCACGTGTTTTTACTCGACTAGCCTGCGGGATGCATCCTCTCGCATGTGTTTTTACTCGACTAGCCATGCGCATCCCAAAAAACCTGCGCATGCGCATCCCACAAAACCTGCGCATGCGCATCCCACAAAACCTCGCACGTGTTTTTACTCGACTAGCCTGCGGGATGCATCATCTCGCACGTGTTTTTGCTCGACTAGCCTGCGGGAAGCATCCTCTCGCACGTGTTTTTACTCGACTAGCCTGCGGGAAGCATCCTCTTGCACGTGTTTTTACTCGACTAGCCTGCGGGATGCATCCTCTCGCACGTGTTTTTACTCGACTAGCCTGCGGGATGCATCCTCTCGCACGTGTTTTTGCTCGACTAGCCTGCGGGATGCATCCTCTCGCACGAGATTTGCTCGACTAGCCTGCGGGATGCATCCTCTCGCACGTGTTTTTGCTCGACTAGCCTGCGGGATGCATCCTCTCGCACGTGTTTTTACTCGACTAGACTGCGGGGTGCATCCTCACGCACGTGTTTTACTCGACTAGCCTGCGGGATGCATCCTCTCACACGTGTTTTTACTCGACTAGCCTGCGGGATGCATCCTCCCGCACGTGTTTTTACTCGACTAGCCTGCGGGATGCATCCTCTCGCACGTGTTTTTGCTCGACTAGCCTGCGGGATGCATCCTCTCGCACGTGTTTTTGCTCGACTAGCCATGCGCATCCCAAAAAACCTGCGCATGCGCATCCCACAAAACCTGCGCATGCGCATCCCACAAAACCTGCGCATACGCATCCCACAAAACCTCGCACGTGTTTTTACTCGACTAGCCGGCGGGATGCATCCTCTCTCACGTGTTTTTACTGGACTAGCCTGCGGGATGCATCCTCTCGCACGTGTTTTTGCTCGACTAGCCTGCGGGATGCATCCTCTCGCACGTGTTTTTACTCGACTAGACTGCGGGATGCATCCTCACGCACGTGTTTTACTCGACTAGCCTGCGGGATGCATCCACTCGCACGTGTTTTTACTCGACTAGCCTGCGGGATGCATCCTCCCGCACGTGTTTTTACTCGACTAGCCTGCGGGATGCATCCTCTCGCACGTGTTTTTGCTCGACTAGCCTGCGGGATGCATCCTCTCGCACGTGTTTTTGCTCGACTAGCCTGCCGGATGCATCCTCTCGCACGTGTTTTTGCTCGACTAGCCATGCGCATCCCAAAAAACCTGCGCATGCGCATCCCAAAAAACCTGCGCGTGCGCATCCCAAAAAACCTGCGCATGCGCATCCCACAAGACCTGCGCATGCGCATCCCACAAAACCTGCGCATCCCACAAAACCTCGTACGTGTTTTTACTCGACTAGTCGGCGGGATGCATCCTCTCGCACGTGTTTTTACTGGACTAGCCTGCGGGATGCATCCTCTCGCATGTGTTTTTACTCGACTAGCCTGCGGGATGCATCCTCTCGCACGTGTTTTTGCACGACTAGCCTGCGGGATGCATCCTCTCGCACGTGTTTTTGCTCGACTAGCCATGCGCATCCCAAAAAACCTGCGCATGCGCATCCCAAAAAACCTGCGCATGCGCATCCCACAAAACCTGCGCATGCGCATCCCAAAAAACCTGCGTATGCGCATCCCACAAAACCTGCGGATGCGCATCCCACAAAACCTCGCACGTGTTTTTACTCGACTAGCCTGCGGGATGCATCCTCTCGCACGTGTTTTTACTCGACTAGCCTGCGGGAAGCATCCTCTCGCACGTGTTTTTACTCGACTAGCCTGCGGGATGCATCCTCTCGCACGTGTTTTTACTCGACTAGCCTGCGGGATGCATCCTCTCGCACGTGTTTTTATTCGACTAGCCTGCGGGATGCATCCTCACGCACGTGTTTTACTCGACTAGCCTGCAGGATGCATCCTCTCGCACGTGTTTTTTCTCGACTAGCCTGCGGGATGCATCCTCCCGCACGTGTTTTTACTCGACTAGCCTGCGGGATGCATCCTCTCGCACGTGTTTTTACTGGACTAGCCTGCGGGAAGCATCCTCTCGCACGTGTTTTTACTCGACTAGCCTGCGGGAAGCATCCTCTCGCACGTGTTTTTACTCGACTAGCCTGCGGGATGCATCCTCTCGCACGTGTTTTTACTCGACTAGCCTGCGGGATGCATCCTCTCGCACGTGTTTTTACTCGAATAGCCTGCGGGATGCACCCTCGCACGTGTTTTTACTCGACTAGCCTGCGGGATGCATCCTCTCGCACGTGTTTTTACTCGACTTAGCCTGCTGGAAGCATCCTCTCGCACGTGTTTTTACTCGACTAGCCTGCGGGAAGCATCCTCTTGCACGTGTTTTTACTCGACTAGCCTGCGGGATGCATCCTCTCGCACGTGTTTTTGCTCGACTAGCCATGCGCATCCCAAAAAACCTGCGTATGCGCATCCCAAAAAACCTGCGCATGCGCATCCCAGAAAACCTGCGCATGCGCATCCCACAAAACCTGCGCATGCGCATCCCACAAAACCTGCGCATGCGCATCCCACAAAACCTCGTACGTGTTTTTACTCGACTAGTCGGCGGGATGCATCCCCTCGCACGTGTTTTTGCTGGACTAGCCTGCGGGATGCATCCTCTCGCATGTGTTTTTACTCGACTAGCCTGCGGGATGCATCCTCTCGCACGTGTTTTTGCACGACAAGTCTGCGGGATGCATCCTCTCGCACGTGTTTTTGCTCGACTAGCCATGCGCATCCCAAAAAACCTGCGCATGCGCATGCCAAAAAACCTGCGCATGCGCATCCCACAAAACCTGCGCATGCGCATCCCAAAAAACCTGCGCATGCGCATCCCACAAAACCTGCGCATGCGCATCCCACAAAACCTCGCACGTGTTTTTACTCGACTAGCCTGCGGGATGCATCCTCCCGCACGTGTTTTTACTCGACTAGCCTGCGGGATGTATCCTCTCGCACGTGTTTTTACTCGACTAGCCATGCGCATCCCAAAAAACCTGCGCATGCGCATCCCAAAAAACCTGCGTATGCGCATCCCACAAAACCTGCGGATGCGCATCCCACAAAACCTCGCACGTGTTTTTACTCGACTAGCCTGCGAGATGCATCCTCCCGCACGTGTTTTTACTCGACTAGCCTGCGGGATGTATCCTCTCGCACGTGTTTTTACTCGACTAGCCTGCGGGATGCATCCTCTCGCACGTGTTTTTGCTCGACTGGCCATGCGCATCCCAAAAAACCTGCGCATGCGCATCCCACAAAACCTGCGCATGCGCATCCCACAAAACCTGCGCATACGCATCCCACAAAACCTCGCACGTGTTTTTACTCGACTAGCTGGCGGGATGCATCCTCTCGCACGTGTTTTTGCTCGACTAGCCTGCGGGTTGCATCCTCCCGCACGTGTTTTTGCTCGACTAGCCTGCGGGAAGCATCCTCTCGCACGTGTTTTTACTCGACTAGCCTGCGGGAAGCATCCTCTTGCACGTGTTTTTACTCGACTAGCCTGCGGGATGCATCCTCTCGCACGTGTTTTTACTCGACTAGCCTGCGGGAAGCATCCTCTCGCACGTGTTTTTACTCGACTAGCCTGCGGGATGCATCCTCTCGCACGTGTTTTTACTCGACTAGCCTGCGGGATGCATCCTCTCGCACGTGTTTTTATTCGACTAGCCTGCGGGATGCATCCTCACGCACGTGTTTTACTCGACTAGCCTGCAGGATGCATCCTCTCGCACGTGTTTTTTCTCGACTAGCCTGCGGGATGCATCCTCCCGCACGTGTTTTTACTCGACTAGCCTGCGGGATGCATCCTCTCGCACGTGTTTTTACTGGACTAGCCTGCGGGAAGCATCCTCTCGCACGTGTTTTTACTCGACTAGCCTGCGGGAAGCATCCTCTCGCACGTGTTTTTACTCGACTAGCCTGCGGGATGCATCCTCTCGCACGTGTTTTTACTCGACTAGCCTGCGGGATGCATCCTCTCGCACGTGTTTTTACTCGAATAGCCTGCGGGATGCACCCTCGCACGTGTTTTTACTCGACTAGCCTGCGGGATGCATCCTCTCGCACGTGTTTTTACTCGACTAGCCTGCTGGAAGCATCCTCTCGCACGTGTTTTTACTCGACTAGCCTGCGGGAAGCATCCTCTTGCACGTGTTTTTACTCGACTAGCCTGCGGGATGCATCCTCTCGCACGTGTTTTTGCTCGACTAGCCATGCGCATCCCAAAAAACCTGCGTATGCGCATCCCAAAAAACCTGCGCATGCGCATCCCAGAAAACCTGCGCATGCGCATCCCACAAAACCTGCGCATGCGCATCCCACAAAACCTGCGCATGCGCATCCCACAAAACCTCGTACGTGTTTTTACTCGACTAGTCGGCGGGATGCATCCCCTCGCACGTGTTTTTGCTGGACTAGCCTGCGGGATGCATCCTCTCGCATGTGTTTTTACTCGACTAGCCTGCGGGATGCATCCTCTCGCACGTGTTTTTGCACGACAAGTCTGCGGGATGCATCCTCTCGCACGTGTTTTTGCTCGACTAGCCATGCGCATCCCAAAAAACCTGCGCATGCGCATGCCAAAAAACCTGCGCATGCGCATGCCAAAAAACCTGCGCATGCGCATCCCACAAAACCTGCGCATGCGCATCCCAAAAAACCTGCGCATGCGCATCCCACAAAACCTCGCACGTGTTTTTACTCGACTAGCCTGCGGGATGCATCCTCCCGCACGTGTTTTTACTCGACTAGCCTGCGGGATGTATCCTCTCGCACGTGTTTTTACTCGACTAGCCATGCGCATCCCAAAAAACCTGCGCATGCGCATCCCAAAAAACCTGCGCATGCGCATCCCACAAAACCTGCGCATGCGCATCCCACAAAACCTGCGCATACGCATCCCACAAAACCTCGCACGTGTTTTTACTCGACTAGCCGGCGGGATGCATCCTCTCGCACGTGTTTTTACTGGACTAGCCTGCGGGATGCATCCTCTCGCACGTGTTTTTGCTCGACTAGCCTGCGGGATGCATCCTCTCGCACGTGTTTTTACTCGACTAGCCTGCGGGATGCATCCTCCCGCACGTGTTTATACTCGACTAGCCTGCGGGATGCATCCTCTCGCACGTGTTTTTGCTCGACTATCCTGCGGGATGCATCCTCTCGCACGTGTTTTTACTCGACCAGCCTGCGGGATGCACCCTCTCGCACGTGTTTTTACTCGACTAGCCTGCGGGATGCATCCTCTCGCACGTGTTTTTACTCGACTAGCCTGCGGAAAGCATCCTCTCGCACGTGTTTTTACTCGACTAGCCTGCGGGAAGCATCCTCTTGCACGTGTTTTTACTCGACTAGCCTGCGGGATGCATCCTCTCGCACGTGTTTTTACTCGACTAGCCTTGCGGGATGCATCCTCTCGCACGTCTTTTTACTCGACTAGCCTGCGGGATGCATCCTCTCGCACGTGTTTTTACTCGACTAGCCTGCGCGATGCATCCTCTCGCACGTGTTTTTGCTCGACTAGCCTGCGGGATGCATCCTCTCGCACGTGTTTTTGCTCGACTAGCCTGCGGGATGCATCCTCTCGCACGTGTTTTTACTCGACTAGACTGCGGGATGCATCCTCACGCACGTGTTTTACTCGGCTAGCCTGCGGGATGCATCCTCTCGCACGTGTTTTTACTCGACCAGCCTGCGGGATGCATCCTCCCGCACGTGTTTTTACTCGACTAGCCTGCGGGATGCATCCTCTCGCACGTGTTTTTGCTCGACTAGCCTGCGGGATGCATCCTCTCGCACGTGTTTTTGCTCGACTAGACTGCGGGATGCATCCTCTCGCACGTGTTTTTGCTCGACTAGCCATGCGCATCCCAAAAAACCTGCGCATGCGCATCCCAAAAAACCTGCGCGTGCGCATCCCAAAAAACCTGCGCATGCGCATCCCACAAAACCTGCGCATGCGCATCCCACAAAACCTGCGCATGCGCATCCCACAAAACCTCGTACGTGTTTTTACTCGACTAGTCGGCGGGATGCATCCTCTCGCACGTGTTTTTACTGGACTAGCCTGCGGGATGCATCCTCTCGCATGTGTTTTTACTCGACTAGCCTGCGGGATGCATCCTCTCGAACGTGTTTTTGCACGACTAGCCTGCGGGATGCATCCTCTCGCACGTGTTTTTGCTCGACTAGCCATGCGCATCCCAAAAAACCTGCGCATGCGCATCCCAAAAAACCTGCGCATGCGCATCCCACAAAACCTGCGCATGCGCATCCGAAAAAACCTGCGCATACGCATCCCACAAAACCTCGCACGTGTTTTTACTCGACTAGCCTGCGGGATGCATCCTCCCGCACGTGTTTTTACTCGACTAGCCTGCGGGATGTATCCTCTCGCACGTGTTTTTACTCGACTAGCCTGCGGGATGCATCCTCTCGCATGTGTTTTTACTCGACTAGCCATGCGCATCCCAAAAAACCTGCGCATGCGCATCCCAAAAAACCTGCGCATGCGCATCCCAGAAAACCTGCGCATGCGCATCCCACAAAACCTGCGCATGCGCATCCCACAAAACCTCGTACGTGTTTTTACTCGACTAGTCGGCGGGATGCATCTTCTCGCACGTGTTTTTACTGGACTAGCCATGCGCATCCCAAAAAACCTGCGCATGCGCATCCCACAAAACCTGCGCATGCGCATCCCACAAAACCTGCGCATGCGCATCCCACAAAACCTCGTACGTGTTTTTACTCGACTAGTCGGCGGGATGCATCCTCTCGCACGTGTTTTTACTCGACTAGCCGGCGGGATGCATCCTCTCGCACGTGTTTTTACTGGACTAGCCTGCGGGATGCATCCTCTCGCATGTGTTTTTACTCGACTAGACTGCGGGATGCATCCTCACGCACGTGTTTTACTCGACTAGCCTGCGGGATGCATCCTCTCGCACGTGTTTTTACTCGACTAGCCTGCGGGATGCATCCTCCCGCACGTGTTTTTACTCGACTAGCCTGCGGGATGCATCCTCTCGCATGTGTTTTTACTCGACTAGCCATGCGCATCCCAAAAAACCTGCGCATGCGCATCCCAAAAAACCTGCGCATGCGCATCCCAGAAAACCTGCGCATGCGCATCCCACAAAACCTGCGCATGCGCATCCCACAAAACCTCGTACGTGTTTTTACTCGACTAGTCGGCGGGATGCATCCTCTCGCACGTGTTTTTACTGGACTAGCCATGCGCATCCCAAAAAACCTGCGCATGCGCATCCCACAAAACCTGCGCATGCGCATCCCAAAAAACCTGCGCATGCGCATCCCACAAAACCTGCGCATGCGCATCCCACAAAACCTCGCACGTGTTTTTGCTCGACTAGCCTGCGGGATGCATCCTCTCGCACGTGTTTTTACTCGACTAGCCTGCGGGAAGCATCCTCTTGCACGTGTTTTTACTCGACTAGCCTGCGGGATGCATCCTCTCGCACGTGTTTTTACTCGACTAGCCTGCGGGAAGCATCCTCTCGCACGTGTTTTTACTCGACTAGCCTGCGGGAAGCATCCTCTTGCACGTGTTTTTGCTCGACTAGCCTGCGGGATGCATCCTCTCGCACGTGTTTTTGCTCGACTAGCCATGCGCATCCCAAAAAACCTGCGCATGCGCATCCCAAAAAACCTGCGCGTGCGCATCCCAAAAAACCTGCGCATGCGCATCCCACAAAACCTGCGCATGCGCATCCCACAAAACCTGCGCATGTCCTCTCGCACATGTTTTTGCTCGACTAGCCTGCGGGATGCATCCTCTCGCACGTGTTTTTACTCGACTAGCCTGCGGGAAGCATCCTCTTGCACGTGTTTTTACTCGACTAGCCTGCGGGATGCATCCTCTCGCACGTGTTTTTACTCGACTAGCCTGCGGGATGCATCCTCTCGCACGTGTTTTTACTCGACTAGCCTTGCGGGATGCATCCTCTCGCACGTCTTTTTACTCGACTAGCCTGCGGGATGCATCCTCTCGCACGTGTTTTTACTCGACTAGCCTGCGGGATGCATCCTCTCGCACGTGTTTTTGCTCGACTAGCCTGCGGGAAGCATCCTCTCGCACGTGTTTTTACTCGACTAGCCTGCGGGATGCATCCTCTCGCACGTGTTTTTGCACGACTAGCCTGCGGGATGCATCCTCTCGCACGTGTTTTTGCTCGACTAGCCATGCGCATCCCAAAAAACCTGCGCATGCGCATCCCAAAAAACCTGCGCATGCGCATCCCAAAAAACCTGCGCATGCGCATCCCACAAAACCTGCGCATGCGCATCCGAAAAAACCTGCGCATGCGCATCCCACAAAACCTCGCACGTGTTTTTACTCGACTAGCCTGCGGGATGCATCCTCCCGCACGTGTTTTTACTCGACTAGCCTGCGGGATGTATCCTCTCGCACGTGTTTTTACTCGACTAGCCTGCGGGATGCATCCTCTCGCACGTGTTTTTACTCGACTAGCCGGCGGGATGCATCCTCTCGCACGTGTTTTTACTGGACTAGCCTGCGGGATGCATCCTCTCGCATGTGTTTTTACTCGACTAGACTGCGGGATGCATCCTCACGCACGTGTTTTACTCGACTAGCCTGCGGGATGCATCCTCTCGCACGTGTTTTTACTCGACTAGCCTGCGGGATGCATCCTCCCGCACGTGTTTTTACTCGACTAGCCTGCGGGATGCATCCTCTCGCACGTGTTTTTGCTCGACTAGCCTGCGGGATGCATCCTCTCGCACGTGTTTTTACTCGACTAGCCTGCGGGATGCATCCTCCCGCACGTGTTTTTACTCGACTAGCCTGCGGGATGCATCCTCTCGCACGTGTTTTTGCTCGACTAGCCTGCGGGATGCATCCTCTCGCACGTGTTTTTGCTCGACTAGCCTGCGGGATGCATCCTCTCGCACGTGTTTTTGCTCGACTAGCCATGCGCATCCCAAAAAACCTGCGCATGCGCATCCCAAAAAACCTGCGCGTGCGCATCCCAAAAAACCTGCGCATGCGCATCCCACAAAACCTGCGCATGCGCATCCCACAAAACCTGCGCATGCGCATCCCACAAAACCTCGTACGTGTTTTTACTCGACTAGTCGGCGGGATGCATCCTCTCGCACGTGTTTTTACTGGACTAGCCTGCGGGATGCATCCTCTCGCATGTGTTTTTACTCGACTAGCCTGCGGGATGCATCCTCTCGAACGTGTTTTTGCACGACTAGCCTGCGGGATGCATCCTCTCGCACGTGTTTTTGCTCGACTAGCCATGCGCATCCCAAAAAACCTGCGCATGCGCATCCCAAAAAACCTGCGCATGCGCATCCCACAAAACCTGCGCATGCGCATCCGAAAAAACCTGCGCATGCGCATCCCACAAAACCTCGCACGTGTTTTTACTCGACTAGCCTGCGGGATGCATCCTCCCGCACGTGTTTTTACTCGACTAGCCTGCGGGATGTATCCTCTCGCACGTGTTTTTACTCGACTAGCCTGCGGGATGCATCCTCTCGCACGTGTTTTTACTCGACTAGCCGGCGGGATGCATCCTCTCGCACGTGTTTTTACTGGACTAGCCTGCGGGATGCATCCTCTCGCATGTGTTTTTACTCGACTAGACTGCGGGATGCATCCTCACGCACGTGTTTTACTCGACTAGCCTGCGGGATGCATCCTCTCGCACGTGTTTTTACTCGACTAGCCTGCGGGATGCATCCTCCCGCACGTGTTTTTACTCGACTAGCCTGCGGGATGCATCCTCTCGCACGTGTTTTTACTCGACTAGCCATGCGCATCCCAAAAAACCTGCGCATGCGCATCCCAAAAAACCTGCGCATGCGCATCCCAGAAAACCTGCGCATGCGCATCCCACAAAACCTGCGCATGCGCATCCCACAAAACCTCGTACGTGTTTTTACTCGACTAGTCGGCGGGATGCATCTTCTCGCACGTGTTTTTACTGGACTAGCCATGCGCATCCCAAAAAACCTGCGCATGCGCATCCCACAAAACCTGCGCATGCGCATCCCAAAAAACCTGCGCATGCGCATCCCACAAAACCTGCGCATGCGCATCCCAGAAAACCTGCGCATGCGCATCCCACAAAACCTGCGCATGCGCATCCCACAAAACCTCGCACGTGTTTTTACTCGACTAGCCTGCGGGATGCATCCTCTCGCACGTGTTTTTACTCGACTAGCCTGCGGGAAGCATCCTCTCGCACGTGTTTTTACTCGACTAGCCTGCGGGAAGCATCCTCTTGCACGTGTTTTTACTCGACTAGCCTGCGGGATGCATCCTCTCGCACGTGTTTTTACTCGACTAGCCTTGCGGAATGCATCCTCTCGCACGTCTTTTTACTCGACTAGCCTGCGGGATGCATCCTCTCGCACGTGTTTTTACTCGACTAGCCTGCGGGATGCATCCTCTCGCACGTGTTTTTGCTCGACTAGCCTGCGGGATGCATCCTCTCGCACGTGTTTTTGCTCGACTAGCCTGCGGGATGCATCCTCTCGCACGTGTTTTTGCTCGACTAGCCATGCGCATCCCAAAAAACCTGCGCATGCGCATCCCAAAAAACCTGCGCGTGCGCATCCCAAAAAACCTGCGCATGCGCATCCCACAAAACCTGCGCATGCGCATCCCACAAAACCTCGTACGTGTTTTTACTCGACTAGTCGGCGGGATGCATCCTCTCGCACGTGTTTTTACTGGACTAGCCTGCGGGATGCATCCTCTCGCATGTGTTTTTACTCGACTAGCCTGCGGGATGCATCCTCTCGAACGTGTTTTTGCACGACTAGCCTGCGGGATGCATCCTCTCGCACGTGTTTTTGCTCGACTAGCCATGCGCATCCCAAAAAACCTGCGCATGCGCATCCCAAAAAACCTGCGCATGCGCATCCCACAAAACCTGCGCATGCGCATCCGAAAAAACCTGCGCATGCGCATCCCACAAAACCTCGCACGTGTTTTTACTCGACTAGCCTGCGGGATGCATCCTCCCGCACGTGTTTTTACTCGACTAGCCTGCGGGATGTATCCTCCCGCACGTGTTTTTACTCGACTAGCCTGCGGGATGCATCCTCTCGCATGTGTTTTTACTCGACTAGCCATGCGCATCCCAAAAAACCTGCGCATGCGCATCCCAAAAAACCTGCGCATGCGCATCCCAGAAAACCTGCGCATGCGCATCCCACAAAACCTGCGCATGCGCATCCCACAAAACCTCGTACGTGTTTTTACTCGACTAGTCGGCGGGATGCATCCTCTCGCACGTGTTTTTACTGGACTAGCCTGCGGGATGCATCCTCTCGCATGTGTTTTTACTCGACTAGCCTGCGGGATGCATCCTCTCGCACGTGTTTTTGCACGACTAGTCTGCGGGATGCATCCTCTCGCACGTGTTTTTGCTCGACTAGCCATGCGCATCCAAAAAAACCTGCGCATGCGAAAAAACCTGCGCATGCGCATCCCACAAAACCTGCGCATGCGCATCCCACAAAACCTCGCACGTGTTTTTACTCGACTAGCCTGCGGGATGCATCCTCCCGCACGTGTTTTTACTCGACTAGCCTGCGGGATGTATCCTCTCGCACGTGTTTTTACTCGACTAGCCATGCGCTTCCCAAAAAACCTGCGCATGCGCATCCCAAAAAACCTGCGCATGCGCATCCCAAAAAACCTGCGCATGCGCATCCCACAAAACCTGCGCATGCGCATCCCACAAAACCTCGCACGTGTTTTTACTCGACTAGCCGGCGGGATGCATCCTCTCGCACGTGTTTTTACTGGACTAGCCTGCGGGATGCATCCTCTCGCACATGTTTTTGCTCGACTAGCCTGCGGGATGCATCCTCTCGCACGTGTTTTTACTCGACTAGCCTGCGGGATGCATCCTCCCGCACGTGTTTTTACTCGACTAGCCTGCGGGATGCATCCTCTCGCACGTGTTTTTGCTCGACTAGCCTGCGGGATGCATCCTCTCGCACGTGTTTTTACTCGACCAGCCTGCGGGATGCACCCTCTCGCACGTGTTTTTACTCGACTAGCCTGCGGGATGCATCCTCTCGCATGTGTTTTTACTCGACTAGCCATGCGCATCCCAAAAAACCTGCGCATGCGCATCCCACAAAACCTCGCACGTGTTTTTACTCGACTAGCCTGCGGGATGCATCCTCTCGCACGTGTTTTTACTCGACTAGCCTGCGGGAAGCATCCTCTCGCACGTGTTTTTACTCGACTAGCCTGCGGGAAGCATCCTCTTGCACGTGTTTTTACTCGACTAGCCTGCGGGATGCATCCTCTCGCACGTGTTTTTACTCGACTAGCCTTGCGGAATGCATCCTCTCGCACGTCTTTTTACTCGACTAGCCTGCGGGATGCATCCTCTCGCACGTGTTTTTACTCGACTAGCCTGCGGGATGCATCCTCTCGCACGTGTTTTTGCTGGACTAGCCTGCGGGATGCATCCTCTCGCACGTGTTTTTGCTCGACTAGCCTGCGGGATGCATCCTCTCGCACGTGTTTTTACTCGACTAGCCTGCGGGATGCATCCTCCCGCACGTGTTTTTACTCGACTAGCCTGCGGGATGCATCCTCTCGCACGTGTTTTTGCTCGACTAGCCTGCGGGATGCATCCTCTCGCACGTGTTTTTGCTCGACTAGCCTGCGGGATGCATCCTCTCGCACGTGTTTTTGCTCGACTAGCCTGCGGGATGCATCCTCTCGCACGTGTTTTTGCTCGACTAGCCATGCGCATCCCAAAAAACCTGCGCATGCGCATCCCAAAAAACCTGCGCGTGCGCATCCCAAAAAACCTGCGCATGCGCATCCCACAAAACCTGCGCATGCGCATCCCACAAAACCTGCGCATGCGCATCCCACAAAACCTCGTACGTGTTTTTACTCGACTAGTCGGCGGGATGCATCCTCTCGCACGTGTTTTTACTGGACTAGACTGCGGGATGCATCCTCACGCACGTGTTTTACTCGACTAGCCTGCGGGATGCATCCTCTCGCACGTGTTTTTACTCGACTAGCCTGCGGGATGCATCCTCCCGCACGTGTTTTTACTCGACTAGCCTGCGGGATGCATCCTCTCGCACGTGTTTTTACTCGACTAGCCATGCGCATCCCAAAAAACCTGCGCATGCGCATCCCAAAAAACCTGCGCATGCGCATCCCAGAAAACCTGCGCATGCGCATCCCACAAAACCTGCGCATGCGCATCCCACAAAACCTCGTACGTGTTTTTACTCGACTAGTCGGCGGGATGCATCCTCTCGCACGTGTTTTTACTGGACTAGCCATGCGCATCCCAAAAAACCTGCGCATGCGCATCCCACAAAACCTGCGCATGCGCATCCCAAAAAACCTGCGCATGCGCATCCCACAGAACCTGCGCATGCGCATCCCACAAAACCTCGTACGTGTTTTTACTCGACTAGTCGGCGGGATGCATCCTCTCGCACGTGTTTTTACTGGACTAGCCTGCGGGATGCATCCTCTCGCACGTGTTTTTACTCGACTAGCCTGCGGGATGCATCCTCTCGCACGTGTTTTTGCTCGACTAGCCTGCGGGATGTATCCTCTCGCACGTGTTTTTACTCGACTAGCCTGCGGGATGCATCCTCTCGCACGTGTTTTTACTCGACTAGCCGGCGGGATGCATCCTCTCGCACGTGTTTTTACTGGACTAGCCTGCGGGATGCATCCTCTCGCATGTGTTTTTACTCGACTAGACTGCGGGATGCATCCTCACGCACGTGTTTTACTCGACTAGCCTGCGGGATGCATCCTCTCGCACGTGTTTTTACTCGACTAGCCTGCGGGATGCATCCTCCCGCACGTGTTTTTACTCGACTAGCCTGCGGGATGCATCCTCTCGCATGTGTTTTTACTCGACTAGCCATGCGCATCCCAAAAAACCTGCGCATGCGCATCCCACAAAACCTCGCACGTGTTTTTACTCGACTAGCCTGCGGGATGCATCCTCCCGCACGTGTTTTTACTCGACTAGCCTGCGGGATGTATCCTCTCGCACGTGTTTTTACTCGACTAGACTGCGGGATGCATCCTCACGCACGTGTTTTACTCGACTAGCCTGCGGGATGCATCCTCTCGCACGTGTTTTTACTCGACTAGCCTGCGGGATGCATCCTCCCGCACGTGTTTTTACTCGACTAGCCTGCGGGATGCATCCTCTCGCACGTGTTTTTACTCGACTAGCCATGCGCATCCCAAAAAACCTGCGCATGCGCATCCCAAAAAACCTGCGCATGCGCATCCCAGAAAACCTGCGCATGCGCATCCCACAAAACCTGCGCATGCGCATCCCACAAAACCTCGTACGTGTTTTTACTCGACTAGTCGGCGGGATGCATCCTCTCGCACGTGTTTTTACTGGACTAGCCATGCGCATCCCAAAAAACCTGCGCATGCGCATCCCACAAAACCTGCGCATGCGCATCCCAAAAAACCTGCGCATGCGCATCCCACAAAACCTGCGCATGCGCATCCCACAAAACCTGCGCATGCGCATCCCACAAAACCTCGTACGTGTTTTTACTCGACTAGTCGGCGGGATGCATCCTCTCGCACGTGTTTTTACTGGACTAGCCTGCGGGATGCATCCTCTCGCATGTGTTTTTACTCGACTAGCCTGCGGGATGCATCCTCTCGAACGTGTTTTTGCACGACTAGCCTGCGGGATGCATCCTCTCGCACGTGTTTTTGCTCGACTAGCCATGCGCATCCCAAAAAACCTGCGCATGCGCATCCCACAAAACCTGCGCATGCGCATCCCAAAAAACCTGCGCATGCGCATCCCACAAAACCTGCGCATGCGCATCCCACAAAACCTCGTACGTGTTTTTACTCGACTAGTCGGCGGGATGCATCCTCTCGCACGTGTTTTTACTGGACTAGCCTGCGGGATGCATCCTCTCGCATGTGTTTTTACTCGACTAGCCTGCGGGATGCATCCTCTCGAACGTGTTTTTGCACGACTAGCCTGCGGGATGCATCCTCTCGCACGTGTTTTTGCTCGACTAGCCATGCGCATCCCAAAAAACCTGCGCATGCGCATCCCAAAAAACCTGCGCGTGCGCATCCCAAAAAACCTGCGCATGCGCATCCCACAAAACCTGCGCATGCGCATCCCACAAAACCTGCGCATGCGCATCCCACAAAACCTCGTACGTGTTTTTACTCGACTAGTCGGCGGGATGCATCCTCTCGCACGTGTTTTTACTGGACTAGCCTGCGGGATGCATCCTCTCGCATGTGTTTTTACTCGACTAGCCTGCGGGATGCATCCTCTCGAACGTGTTTTTGCACGACTAGCCTGCGGGATGCATCCTCTCGCAGGTGTTTTTGCTCGACTAGCCATGCGCATCCCAAAAAACCTGCGCATGCGCATCCCAAAAAACCTGCGCATGCGCATCCCACAAAACCTGCGCATGCGCATCCGAAAAAACCTGCGCATGCGCATCCCACAAAACCTCGCACGTGTTTTTACTCGACTAGCCTGCGGGATGCATCCTCCCGCACGTGTTTTTACTCGACTAGCCTGCGGGATGTATCCTCTCGCACGTGTTTTTACTCGACTAGCCTGCGGGTTGCATCCTCTCGCATGTGTTTTTACTCGACTAGCCATGCGCATCCCAAAAAACCTGCGCATGCGCATCCCAAAAAACCTGCGCATGCGCATCCCAGAAAACCTGCGCATGCGCATCCCACAAAACCTGCGCATGCGCATCCCACAAAACCTCGTACGTGTTTTTACTCGACTAGTCGGCGGGATGCATCCTCTCGCACGTGTTTTTACTGGACTAGCCTGCGGGATGCATCCTCTCGCATGTGTTTTTACTCGACTAGCCTGCGGGATGCATCCTCTCGCACGTGTTTTTGCACGACTAGTCTGCGGGATGCATCCTCTCGCACGTGTTTTTGCTCGACTAGCCATGCGCACCCCAAAAAACCTGCGCATGCGAAAAAACCTGCGCATGCGCATCCCACAAAACCTGCGCATGCGCATCCCACAAAACCTCGCACGTGTTTTTACTCGACTAGCCTGCGTGATGCATCCTCCCGCACGTGTTTTTACTCGACTAGCCTGCGGGATGTATCCTCTCGCACGTGTTTTTACTCGACTAGCCATGCGCATCCCAAAAAACCTGCGCATGCGCATCCCACAAAACCTGCGCATGCGCATCCCACAAAACCTCGCACGTGTTTTTACTCGACTAGCCTGTGGGATGCATCCTCTCGCACGTGTTTTTGCTCGACTAGCCATGCGCATCCCAAAAAACCTGCGTATGCGCATCCCAAAAAACCTGCGCATGCGCATCCCACAAAACCTGCGCATGCGCATCCCACAAAACCTCGCACGTGTTTTTACTCGACTAGCCTGCGGGAAGCATCCTCTCGCACGTGTTTTTGCTCGACTAGCCATGCGCATCCCAAAAAACCTGCGTATGCGCATCCCACAAAACCTGCGCATGCGCATCCCAAAAAACCTGCGCATGCGCATCCCAAAAAACCTGCGCATGCGCATCCCAAAAAACCTGCGCATGCGCATCCCACAAAACCTGCGCATGCGCATCCCACAAAACCTCGCACGTGTTTTTACTCGACTAGCCTGCGGGATGCATCCTCTCGCACGTGTTTTTACTCGACTAGCCGGCGGGATGCATCCTCTCGCACGTGTTTTTACTGGACTAGCCTGCGGGATGCATCCTCTCGCACCAGTTTTTGCTCGACTAGCCTGCGGGATGCATCCTCTCGCACGTGTTTTTACTCGACTAGCCTGCGGGATGCATCCTCTCGCACGTGTTTTTGCTCGACTAGCCTGCGGGATGCATCCTCTCGCACGTGTTTTTGCTCGACTAGCCTGCGGGATGCATCCTCTCGCACGTGTTTTTGCTCGACTAGCCTGCGGGATGCATCCTCTCGCACGTGTTTTTGCTCGACTAGCCTGCGGGATGCATCCTCTCGCACGTGTTTTTACTCGACTAGCCTGCGGGATGCATCCTCTCGCACGTGTTTTTACTCGACTAGCCTGCGGGAAGCATCCTCTCGCACGTGTTTTTACTCGAGTTGCCTGCGGGAAGCATCCTCTCGCACGTGTTTTAACTCGACTAGCCTGCGGGATGTATCCTCTCGTCCGTGTTTTTACTCGACTAGCCTGCGGGATGCATCCTCTCGCACGTGTTTTTGCTCGACTAGCCTGCGGGATGCATCCTCTCGCACGTGTTTTTGCTCGACTAGCCATGCGCATCCCAAAAAACCTGCGCATGCGCATCCCAAAAAACCTGCGCATGCGCATCCCACAAAACCTGCGCATGCGCATCCCACAAAACCTGCGCATACGCATCCCACAAAACCTCGCACGTGTTTTTACTCGACTAGCCGGCGGGATGCATCCTCTCGCACGTGTTTTTACTGGACTAGCCTGCGGGATGCATCCTCTCGCACGTGTTTTTACTCGACTAGCCTGTGGGATGCATCCTCTCGCACGTGTTTTTGCTCGACTAGCCATGCGCATCCCAAAAAACCTGCGTATGCGCATCCCAAAAAACCTGCGCATGCGCATCCCACAAAACCTGCGCATGCGCATCCCACAAAACCTCGCACGTGTTTTTACTCGACTAGCCTGCGGGAAGCATCCTCTCGCACGTGTTTTTGCTCGACTAGCCATGCGCATCCCAAAAAACCTGCGTATGCGCATCCCACAAAACCTGCGCATGCGCATCCCAAAAAACCTGCGCATGCGCATCCCACAAAACCTGCGCATGCGCATCCCACAAAACCTCGCACGTGTTTTTACTCGACTAGCCTGCGGGATGCATCCTCCCGCACGTGTTTTTACTCGACTAGCCTGCGGGATGTATCCTCTCGCACGTGTTTTTACTCGACTAGCCTGCGGGATGCATCCTCTCGCACATGTTTTTACTCGACTAGCCGGCGGGATGCATCCTCTCGCACGTGTTTTTACTGGACTAGCCTGCGGGATGCATCCTCTCGCACGTGTTTTTGCTCGACTAGCCTGCGGGATGCATCCTCTCGCACGTGTTTTTACTCGACTAGCCTGCGGGATGCATCCTCTCGCACGTGTTTTTGCTCGACTAGCCTGCGGGATGCATCCTCTCGCACGTGTTTTTGCTCGACTAGCCTGCGGGATGCATCCTCTCGCACGTGTTTTTGCTCGACTAGCCTGCGGGATGCATCCTCTCGCACGTGTTTTTGCTCGACTAGCCTGCGGGATGTATCCTCTCGTACGTGTTTTTACTCGACTAGCCTGCGGGATGCATCCTCTCGCACGTGTTTTTGCTCGACTAGCCTGCGGGATGCATCCTCTCGCACGTGTTTTTACTGGACTAGCCTGCGGGATGCATCCTCTCGCACGTGTTTTTACTCGACTAGCCTGCGGGAAGCATCCTCTCGCACGTGTTTTTACTCGAGTAGCCTGCGGGAAGCATCCTCTCGCACGTGTTTTAACTCGACTAGCCTGCGGGATGTATCCTCTCGTCCGTGTTTTTACTCGACTAGCCTGCGGGATGCATCCTCTCGCACGTGTTTTTGCTCGACTAGCCTGCGGGATGCATCCTCTCGCACGTGTTTTTGCTCGACTAGCCATGCGCATCCCAAAAAACCTGCGCATGCGCATCCCAAAAAACCTGCGCATGCGCATCCCACAAAACCTGCGCATGCGCATACCACAAAACCTGCGCATACGCATCCCACAAAACCTCGCACGTGTTTTTACTCGACTAGCCGGCGGGATGCATCCTCTCGCACGTGTTTTTACTGGACTAGCCTGCGGGATGCATCCTCTCGCACGTGTTTTTACTCGACTAGCCTGCGGGATGCATCCTCTCGCACGTGTTTTTGCTCGACTAGCCATGCGCATCCCAAAAAACCTGCGTATGCGCATCCCAAAAAACCTGCGCATGCGCATCCCACAAAACCTGCGCATGCGCATCCCACAAAACCTCGCACGTGTTTTTACTCGACTAGCCTGCGGGAAGCATCCTCTCGCACGTGTTTTTGCTCGACTAGCCATGCGCATCCCAAAAAACCTGCGTATGCGCATCCCACAAAACCTGCGCATGCGCATCCCAAAAAACCTGCGCATGCGCATCCCACAAAACCTGCGCATGCGCATCCCACAAAACCTCGCACGTGTTTTTACTCGACTAGCCTGCGGGATGCATCCTCCCGCACGTGTTTTTACTCGACTAGCCTGCGGGATGTATCCTCTCGCACGTGTTTTTACTCGACTAGCCTGCGGGATGCATCCTCTCGCACATGTTTTTACTCGACTAGCCGGCGGGATGCATCCTCTCGCACGTGTTTTTACTGGACTAGCCTGCGGGATGCATCCTCTCGCACGTGTTTTTACTCGACTAGCCATGCGCATCCCAAAAAACCTGCGCATGCGCATCCCAAAAAACCTGCGCATGCGCATCCCAGAAAACCTGCGCATGCGCATCCCACAAAACCTGCGCATGCGCATCCCAAAAAACCTGCGCATGCGCATCCCACAAAACCTGCGCATGCGCATCCCACAAAACCTCGCACGTGTTTTTACTCGACTAGCCTGCGGGATGCATCCTCCCGCACGTGTTTTTACTCGACTAGCCTGCGGGATGTATCCTCTCGCACGTGTTTTTACTCGACTAGCCTGCGGGATGCATCCTCTCGCACATGTTTTTACTCGACTAGCCGGCGGGATGCATCCTCTCGCACGTGTTTTTACTGGACTAGCCTGCGGGATGCATCCTCTCGCACGTGTTTTTACTCGACTAGCCATGCGCATCCCAAAAAACCTGCGCATGCGCATCCCAAAAAACCTGCGCATGCGCATCCCAGAAAACCTGCGCATGCGCATCCCACAAAACCTGCGCATGCGCATCCCACAAAACCTCGTACGTGTTTTTACTCGACTAGTCGGCGGGATGCATCCTCTCGCACGTGTTTTTACTGGACTAGCCTGCGGGATGCATCCTCTCGCATGTGTTTTTACTCGACTAGCCTGCGGGATGCATCCTCTCGCACGTGTTTTTGCACGACTAGTCTGCGGGATGCATCCTCTCGCACGTGTTTTTGCTCGACTAGCCATGCGCATCCCAAAAAACCTGCGCATGCGAAAAAACCTGCGCATGCGCATCCCACAAAACCTGCGCATGCGCATCCCACAAAACCTCGCACGTGTTTTTACTCGACTAGCCTGCGGGATGCATCCTCTCGCACGTGTTTTTACTCGACTAGGCTGCGGGATGCATCCTCACGCACGTGTTTTACTCGACTAGCCTGCGGGATGCATCCTCTCGCACGTGTTTTTACTCGACTAGCCTGCGGGATGCATCCTCCCGCACGTGTTTTTACTCGACTATCCTGCGGGATGCATCCTCTCGCACGTGTTTTTGCTCGACTAGCCATGCGCATCCCAAAAAACCTGCGCGTGCGCATCCCACAAAACCTGCGCATGCGCATCCCACAAAACCTGCGCATACGCATCCCACAAAACCTCGCACGTGTTTTTACTCGACTAGCCGGCGGGATGCATCCTCTCGCACGTGTTTTTACTGGACTAGCCTGCGGGATGCATCCTCTCGCACGTGTTTTTGCTCGACTAGCCTGCGGGATGCATCCTCTCGCACGTGTTTTTACTCGACCAGTCTGCGGGATGCACCCTCTCGCACGTGTTTTTACTCGACTAGCCTGCGGGATGCATCCTCTCGCACGTGTTTTTACTCGACTAGCCTGCGGGATGCATCCTCTCGCACGTGTTTTTACTCGACTAGGCTGCGGGATGCATCCTCTCGCACGTGTTTTTACTCGACTAGCCTGCGGGATGCATCCTCTCGCACGTGTTTTTGCTCGACTAGCCATGCGCATCCCAAAAAACCTGCGCATGCGCATCCCAAAAAACCTGCGCATGCGCATCCCACAAAACCTCGCACGTGTTTTTACTCGACTAGCCTGCGGTATGCATCCTCCCGCACGTGTTTTTACTCGACTAGCCTGCGGGATGTATCCTCTCGCACGTGTTTTTACTCGACTAGCCTGCGGGAAACATCCTCTCGCACGTGTTTTTACTCGACTAGCCTGCGGGAAGCATCCTCTCGCACGTGTTTTAACTCGACTAGCCTGCGGGATGTATCCTCTCGTACGTGTTTTTACTCGACTAGCCTGCGGGATGCATCGTCTCGCACGTGTTTTTGCTCGACTAGCCTGCGGGATGCATCCTCTCGCACGTGTTTTTGCTCGACTAGCCATGCGCATCCCAAAAAACCTGCGCATGCGCATCCCAAAAAACCTGCGCATGCGCATCCCACAAAACCTGCACATGCGCATCCCACAAAACCTGCGCATACGCATCCCACAAAACCTCGCACGTGTTTTTACTCGACTAGCCGGCGGGATGCATCCTCTCGCACGTGTTTTTACTGGACTAGCCTGCGGGATGCATCCTCTCGCACGTGTTTTTACTCGACTAGCCTGCGGGATGCATCCTCTCGCACGTGTTTTTGCTCGACTAGCCATGCGCATCCCAAAAAACCTGCGTATGCGCATCCCAAAAAACCTGCGCATGCGCATCCCACAAAACCTGCGCATGCGCATCCCACAAAACCTCGCACGTGTTTTTACTCGACTAGCCTGCGGGAAGCATCCTCTCGCACGTGTTTTTACTCGACTAGCCTGCGGGAACCATCCTCTTGCACGTGTTTTTACTCGACTAGCCTGCGGGATGCATCCTCTCGCACGTGTTTTTGCTCGACTAGCCTGCGGGATGCATCCTCTCGCACGTCTTTTTACTCGACTAGCCTGCGGGATGCATCCTCTCGCACGTGTTTTTACTCGACTAGCCTGCGGGATGCATCCTCTCGCACGTGTTTTTACTCGACCAGCCTGCGGGATGCACCCTCTCGCACGTGTTTTTACTCGACTAGCCTGCGGGATGCATCCTCTCGCATGTGTTTTTACTCGACTAGCCATGCGCATCCCAAAAAACCTGCGCATGCGCATCCCACAAAACCTGCGCATGCGCATCCCACAAAACCTCGCACGTGTCTTTACTCGACTAGCCTGCGGGATGCATCATCTCGCACGTGTTTTTGCTCGACTAGCCTGCGGGAAGCATCCTCTCGCACGTGTTTTTACTCGACTAGCCTGCGGGAAGCATCCTCTTGCACGTGTTTTTACTCGACTAGCCTGCGGGAAGCATCCTCTTGCACGTGTTTTTACTCGACTAGCCTGCGGGATGCATCCTCTCGCACGTGTTTTTACTCGACTAGCCTGCGGGATGCATCCTCTCGCACGTGTTTTTACTCGACTAGGCTGCGGGATGCATCCTCACGCACGTGTTTTACTCGACTAGCCTGCGGGATGCATCCTCTCGCACGTGTTTTTACTCGACTAGCCTGCGGGATGCATCCTCCCGCACGTGTTTTTACTCGACTATCCTGCGGGATGCATCCTCTCGCACGTGTTTTTGCTCGACTAGCCATGCGCATCCCAAAAAACCTGCGCGTGCGCATCCCACAAAACCTGCGCATGCGCATCCCACAAAACCTGCGCATACGCATCCCACAAAACCTCGCACGTGTTTTTACTCGACTAGCCGGCGGGATGCATCCTCTCGCACGTGTTTTTACTGGACTAGCCTGCGGGATGCATCCTCTCGCACGTGTTTTTGCTCGACTAGCCTGCGGGATGCATCCTCTCGCACGTGTTTTTACTCGACCAGTCTGCGGGATGCACCCTCTCGCACGTGTTTTTACTCGACTAGCCTGCGGGATGCATCCTCTCGCACGTGTTTTTACTCGACTAGCCTGCGGGATGCATCCTCTCGCACGTGTTTTTACTCGACTAGGCTGCGGGATGCATCCTCTCGCACGTGTTTTTACTCGACTAGCCTGCGGGATGCATCCTCTCGCACGTGTTTTTGCTCGACTAGCCATGCGCATCCCAAAAAACCTGCGCATGCGCATCCCAAAAAACCTGCGCATGCGCATCCCACAAAACCTCGCACGTGTTTTTACTCGACTAGCCTGCGGGATGCATCCTCCCGCACGTGTTTTTACTCGACTAGCCTGCGGGATGTATCCTCTCGCACGTGTTTTTACTCGACTAGCCTGCGGGATGCATCCTCTCGCATGTGTTTTTACTCGACTAGCCATGCGCATCCCAAAAAACCTGCGCATGCGCATCCCAAAAAACCTGCGCATGCGCATCCCAGAAAACCTGCGCATGCGCATCCCACAAAACCTGCGCATGCGCATCCCACAAAACCTCGTACGTGTTTTTACTCGACTAGTCGGCGGGATGCATCCTCTCGCACGTGTTTTTACTGGACTAGCCTGCGGGATGCATCCTCTCGCATGTGTTTTTACTCGACTAGCCTGCGGGATGCATCCTCTCGCACGTGTTTTTGCACGACTAGTCTGCGGGATGCATCCTCTCGCACGTGTTTTTGCTCGACTAGCCATGCGCATCCCAAAAAACCTGCGCATGCGAAAAAACCTGCGCATGCGCATCCCACAAAACCTGCGCATGCGCATCCCACAAAACCTCGCACGTGTTTTTACTCGACTAGCCTGCGGGATGCATCCTCCCGCACGTGTTTTTACTCGACTAGCCTGCGGGATGTATCCTCTCGCACGTGTTTTTACTCGACTAGCCATGCGCATCCCAAAAAACCTGCGCATGCGCATCCCAAAAAACCTGCGCATGCGCATCCCACAAAACCTGCGCATGCGCATCCCACAAAACCTCGCACGTGTTTTTACTCGACTAGCCTGCGGGATGCATCCTCTCGCACGTGTTTTTACTCGACTAGCCGGCGGGATGCATCCTCTCGCACGTGTTTTTACTGGACTAGCCTGCGGGATGCATCCTCTCGCACCAGTTTTTGCTCGACTAGCCTGCGGGATGCATCCTCTCGCACGTGTTTTTACTCGACTAGCCTGCGGGATGCATCCTCTCGCACGTGTTTTTGCTCGACTAGCCTGCGGGATGCATCCTCTCGCACGTGTTTTTGCTCGACTAGCCTGCGGGATGCATCCTCTCGCACGTGTTTTTGCTCGACTAGCCTGCGGGATGCATCCTCGCGCACGTGTTTTTGCTCGACTAGCCTGCGGGATGCATCCTCTCGCACGTGTTTTTACTCGACTAGCCTGCGGGATGCATCCTCTCGCACGTGTTTTTACTCGACTAGCCTGCGGGAAGCATCCTCTCGCACGTGTTTTTACTCGAGTAGCCTGCGGGAAGCATCCTCTCGCACGTGTTTTAGCTCGACTAGCCTGCGGGATGTATCCTCTCGTCCGTGTTTTTACTCGACTAGCCTGCGGGATGCATCCTCTCGCACGTGTTTTTGCTCGACTAGCCTGCGGGATGCATCCTCTCGCACGTGTTTTTGCTCGACTAGCCATGCGCATCCCAAAAAACCTGCGCATGCGCATCCCAAAAAACCTGCGCATGCGCATCCCACAAAACCTGCGCATGCGCATCCCACAAAACCTGCGCATACGCATCCCACAAAACCTCGCACGTGTTTTTACTCGACTAGCCGGCGGGATGCATCCTCTCGCACGTGTTTTTACTGGACTAGCCTGCGGGATGCATCCTCTCGCACGTGTTTTTACTCGACTAGCCTGCGGGATGCATCCTCTCGCACGTGTTTTTGCTCGACTAGCCATGCGCATCCCAAAAAACCTGCGTATGCGCATCCCAAAAAACCTGCGCATGCACATCCCACAAAACCTGCGCATGCGCATCCCACAAAACCTCGCACGTGTTTTTACTCGACTAGCCTGCGGGAAGCATCCTCTCGCACGTGTTTTTGCTCGACTAGCCATGCGCATCCCAAAAAACCTGCGTATGCGCATCCCACAAAACCTGCGCATGCGCATCCCAAAAAACCTGCGCATGCGCATCCCACAAAACCTGCGCATGCGCATCCCACAAAACCTCGCACGTGTTTTTACTCGACTATCCTGCGGGATGCATCCTCCCGCACGTGTTTTTACTCGACTAGCCTGCGGGATGTATCCTCTCGCACGTGTTTTTACTCGACTAGCCTGCGGGATGCATCCTCTCGCACATGTTTTTACTCGACTAGCCGGCGGGATGCATCCTCTCGCACGTGTTTTTACTGGACTAGCCTGCGGGATGCATCCTCTCGCACGTGTTTTTGCTCGACTAGCCTGCGGGATGCATCCTCTCGCACGTGTTTTTACTCGACTAGCCTGCGGGATGCATCCTCTCGCACGTGTTTTTGCTCGACTAGCCTGCGGGATGCATCCTCTCGCACGTGTTTTTGCTCGACTAGCCTGCGGGATGCATCCTCTCGCACGTGTTTTTGCTCGACTAGCCTGCGGGATGCATCCTCTCGCACGTGTTTTTGCTCGACTAGCCTGCGGGATGCATCCTCTCGCACGTGTTTTTACTGGACTAGCCTGCGGGATGCATCCTCTCGCACGTGTTTTTACTCGACTAGCCTGCGGGATGCATCCTCTCGCACGTGTTTTTGCTCGACTAGCCATGCGCATCCCAAAAAACCTGCGTATGCGCATCCCAAAAAACCTGCGCATGCGCATCCCACAAAACCTGCGCATGCGCATCCCACAAAACCTCGCACGTGTTTTTACTCGACTAGCCTGCGGGAAGCATCCTCTCGCACTTGTTTTTACTCGACTAGCCTGCGGGAACCATCCTCTTGCACGTGTTTTTACTCGACTAGCCTGCGGGATGCATCCTCTCGCACGTGTTTTTGCTCGACTAGCCTGCGGGATGCATCCTCTCGCACGTGTTTTTGCTCGACTAGCCATGCGCATCCCAAAAAACCTGCGTATGCGCATCCCAAAAAACCTGCGCATGCGCATCCCACAAAACCTGCGCATGCGCATCCCACAAAACCTCGCACGTGTTTTTACTCGACTAGCCTGCGGGAAGCATCCTCTCGCACGTGTTTTTACTCGACTAGCCGGCGGGATGCATCCTCTCGCACGTGTTTTTACTGGACTAGCCTGCGGGATGCATCCTCTCGCACGTGTTTTTACTCGACTAGCCTGCGGGATGCATCCTCTCGCACGTGTTTTTGCTCGACTAGCCATGCGCATCCCAAAAAACCTGCGTATGCGCATCCCAAAAAACCTGCGCATGCGCATCCCACAAAACCTGCGCATGCGCATCCCACAAAACCTCGCACGTGTTTTTACTCGACTAGCCTGCGGGAAGCATCCTCTCGCACGTGTTTTTACTCGACTAGCCTGCGGGAACCATCCTCTTGCACGTGTTTTTACTCGACTAGCCTGCGGGATGCATCCTCTCGCACGTGTTTTTGCTCGACTAGCCTGCGGGATGCATCCTCTCGCACGTCTTTTTACTCGACTAGCCTGCGGGATGCATCCTCTCGCACGTGTTTTTACTCGACTAGCCTGCGGGATGCATCCTCTCGCACGTGTTTTTACTCGACCAGCCTGCGGGATGCACCCTCTCGCACGTGTTTTTACTCGACTAGCCTGCGGGATGCATCCTCTCGCATGTGTTTTTACTCGACTAGCCTGCGGGATGCATCCTCTCGCATGTGTTTTTACTCGACTAGCCATGCGCATCCCAAAAAACCTGCGCATGCGCATCCCACAAAACCTCGCACGTGTCTTTACTCGACTAGCCTGCGGGATGCATCATCTCGCACGTGTTTTTGCTCGACTAGCCTGCGGGAAGCATCCTCTCGCACGTGTTTTTACTCGACTAGCCTGCGGGAAGCATCCTCTTGCACGTGTTTTTACTCGACTAGCCTGCGGGAAGCATCCTCTTGCACGTGTTTTTACTCGACTAGCCTGCGGGATGCATCCTCTCGCACGTGTTTTTACTCGACTAGCCTGCGGGATGCATCCTCTCGCACGTGTTTTTACTCGACTAGGCTGCGGGATGCATCCTCACGCACGTGTTTTACTCGACTAGCCTGCGGGATGCATCCTCTCGCACGTGTTTTTACTCGACTAGCCTGCGGGATGCATCCTCCCGCACGTGTTTTTACTCGACTAGCCTGCGGGATGCATCCTCTCGCACGTGTTTTTGCTCGACTAGCCTGCGGGATGCATCCTCTCGCACGTGTTTTTGCTCGACTAGCCATGCGCATCCCAAAAAACCTGCGCATGCGCATCCCACAAAACCTGCGCATACGCATCCCACAAAACCTCGCACGTGTTTTTACTCGACTAGCCGGCGGGATGCATCCTCTCGCACGTGTTTTTACTGGACTAGCCTGCGGGATGCATCCTCTCGCACGTGTTTTTGCTCGACTAGCCTGCGGGATGCATCCTCTCGCACGTGTTTTTACTCGACCAGTCTGCAGGATGCACCCTCTCGCACGTGTTTTTACTCGACCAGCCTGCGGGATGCATCCTCTCGCATGTGTTTTTACTCGACTAGCCATGCGCATCCCAAAAAACCTGCGCATGCGCATCCCAAAAAACCTGCGCATGCGCATCCCAGAAAACCTGCGCATGCGCATCCCACAAAACCTGCGTATGCGCATCCCACAAAACCTCGCACGTGTTTTTACTCGACTAGCCTGCGGGATGCATCCTCGCGCACGTGTTTTTACTCGACTAGCCTGCGGGAAGCATCCTCTCGCACGTGTTTTTACTCGACTAGCCTGCGGGAAGCATCCTTTTGCACGTGTTTTTACTCGACTAGCCTGCGGGATGCATCCTCTCGCACGTCTTTTTGCTCGACTAGCCTGCGGGATGCATCCTCTCGCACGTGTTTTTACTCGACTAGCCTGCGGGATGCATCCTCCCGCACGTGTTTTTACTCGACTAGCCTGCGGGATGCATCCTCCCGCACGTGTTTTTGCTCGACTCGCCTGCGGGATGCATCCTCTCGCACGTGTTTTTGCTCGACTAGCCTGCGGGATGCATCCTCTCGCACGTGTTTTTGCTCGACTAGCCTGCGGGATGCATCCTCTCGCACGTGTTTTTGCTCGACTAGCCTGCGGGATGCATCCTCTCGCACGTGTTTTTACTCGACTAGCCTGCGGGATGCATCCTCTCGCACGTGTTTTTACTGGACTAGCCATGCGCATCCCAAAAAACCTGCGCATGCGCATCCCACAAAACCTGCGCATGCGCATCCCAAAAAACCTGCGCATGCGCATCCCACAGAACCTGCGCATGCGCATCCCACAAAACCTCGTACGTGTTTTTACTCGACTAGTCGGCGGGATGCATCCTCTCGCACGTGTTTTTACTGGACTAGCCTGCGGGATGCATCCTCTCGCACGTGTTTTTACTCGACTAGCCTGCGGGATGCATCCTCTCGCACGTGTTTTTGCTCGACTAGCCTGCGGGATGTATCCTCTCGCACGTGTTTTTACTCGACTAGCCTGCGGGATGCATCCTCTCGCACGTGTTTTTACTCGACTAGCCGGCGGGATGCATCCTCTCGCACGTGTTTTTACTGGACTAGCCTGCGGGATGCATCCTCTCGCATGTGTTTTTACTCGACTAGACTGCGGGATGCATCCTCACGCACGTGTTTTACTCGACTAGCCTGCGGGATGCATCCTCTCGCACGTGTTTTTACTCGACTAGCCTGCGGGATGCATCCTCCCGCACGTGTTTTTACTCGACTAGCCTGCGGGATGCATCCTCTCGCATGTGTTTTTACTCGACTAGCCATGCGCATCCCAAAAAACCTGCGCATGCGCATCCCAAAAAACCTGCGCATGCGCATCCCAAAAAACCTGCGCATGCGCATCCCAAAAAACCTGCGCATGCGCATCCCACAAAACCTCGCACGTGTTTTTACTCGACTAGCCTGCGGGATGCATCCTCCCGCACGTGTTTTTACTCGACTAGCCTGCGGGATGTATCCTCTCGCACGTGTTTTTACTCGACTAGACTGCGGGATGCATCCTCACGCACGTGTTTTACTCGACTAGCCTGCGGGATGCATCCTCTCGCACGTGTTTTTACTCGACTAGCCTGCGGGATGCATCCTCCCGCACGTGTTTTTACTCGACTAGCCTGCGGGATGCATCCTCTCGCACGTGTTTTTACTCGACTAGCCATGCGCATCCCAAAAAACCTGCGCATGCGCATCCCAAAAAACCTGCGCATGCGCATCCCAGAAAACCTGCGCATGCGCATCCCACAAAACCTGCGCATGCGCATCCCACAAAACCTCGTACGTGTTTTTACTCGACTAGTCGGCGGGATGCATCCTCTCGCACGTGTTTTTACTGGACTAGCCATGCGCATCCCAAAAAACCTGCGCATGCGCATCCCACAAAACCTGCGCATGCGCATCCCAAAAAACCTGCGCATGCGCATCCCACAAAACCTGCGCATGCGCATCCCACAAAACCTGCGCATGCGCATCCCACAAAACCTCGTACGTGTTTTTACTCGACTAGTCGGCGGGATGCATCCTCTCGCACGTGTTTTTACTGGACTAGCCTGCGGGATGCATCCTCTCGCATGTGTTTTTACTCGACTAGCCTGCGGGATGCATCCTCTCGAACGTGTTTTTGCACGACTAGCCTGCGGGATGCATCCTCTCGCACGTGTTTTTGCTCGACTAGCCATGCGCATCCCAAAAAACCTGCGCATGCGCATCCCACAAAACCTGCGCATGCGCATCCCAAAAAACCTGCGCATGCGCATCCCACAAAACCTGCGCATGCGCATCCCACAAAACCTTGTACGTGTTTTTACTCGACTAGTCGGCGGGATGCATCCTCTCGCACGTGTTTTTACTGGACTAGCCTGCGGGATGCATCCTCTCGCATGTGTTTTTACTCGACTAGCCTGCGGGATGCATCCTCTCGAACGTGTTTTTGCACGACTAGCCTGCGGGATGCATCCTCTCGCACGTGTTTTTGCTCGACTAGCCATGCGCATCCCAAAAAACCTGCGCATGCGCATCCCAAAAAACCTGCGCATGCGCATCCCACAAAACCTCGCACGTGTTTTTACTCGACTAGCCTGCGGGATGCATCCTCCCGCACGTGTTTTTACTCGACTAGCCTGCGGGATGTATCCTCTCGCACGTGTTTTTACTCGACTAGCCTGCGGGATGCATCCTCTCGCATGTGTTTTTACTCGACTAGCCATGCGCATCCCAAAAAACCTGCGCATGCGCATCCCAAAAAACCTGCGCATGCGCATCCCAGAAAACCTGCGCATGCGCATCCCACAAAACCTCGTACGTGTTTTTACTCGACTAGTCGGCGGGATGCATCCTCTCGCACGTGTTTTTACTGGACTAGCCTGCGGGATGCATCCTCTCGCATGTGTTTTTACTCGACTAGCCTGCGGGATGCATCCTCTCGCACGTGTTTTTGCACGACTAGTCTGCGGGATGCATCCTCTCGCACGTGTTTTTGCTCGACTAGCCATGCGCATCCCAAAAAACCTGCGCATGCGAAAAAACCTGCGCATGCGCATCCCACAAAACCTGCGCATGCGCATCCCACAAAACCTCGCACGTGTTTTTACTCGACTAGCCTGCGGGATGCATCCTCCCGCACGTGTTTTTACTCGACTAGCCTGCGGGATGTATCCTCTCGCACGTGTTTTTACTCGACTAGCCATGCGCATCCCAAAAAACCTGCGCATGCGCATCCCAAAAAACCTGCGCATGCGCATCCCAAAAAACCTGCGCATGCGCATCCCACAAAACCTGCGCATGCGCATCCCACAAAACCTCGCACGTGTTTTTACTCGACTAGCCTGCGGGATGCATCCTCTCGCACGTGTTTTTACTCGACTAGCCGGCGGGATGCATCCTCTCGCACGTGTTTTTACTGGACTAGCCTGCGGGATGCATCCTCTCGCACCAGTTTTTGCTCGACTAGCCTGCGGGATGCATCCTCTCGCACGTGTTTTTACTCGACTAGCCTGCGGGATGCATCCTCTCGCACGTGTTTTTGCTCGACTAGCCTGCGGGATGCATCCTCTCGCACGTGTTTTTGCTCGACTAGCCTGCGGGATGCATCCTCTCGCACGTGTTTTTGCTCGACTAGCCTGCGGGATGCATCCTCTCGCACGTGTTTTTGCTCGACTAGCCTGCGGGATGCATCCTCTCGCACGTGTTTTTACTCGACTAGCCTGCGGGATGCATCCTCTCGCACGTGTTTTTACTCGACTAGCCTGCGGGAAGCATCCTCTCGCACGTGTTTTTACTCGAGTAGCCTGCGGGAAGCATCCTCTCGCACGTGTTTTAACTCGACTAGCCTGCGGGATGCATCCTCTCGTCCGTGTTTTTACTCGACTAGCCTGCGGGATGCATCCTCTCGCACGTGTTTTTGCTCGACTAGCCTGCGGGATGCATCCTCTCGCACGTGTTTTTGCTCGACTAGCCATGCGCATCCCAAAAAACCTGCGCATGCGCATCCCAAAAAACCTGCGCATGCGCATCCCACAAAACCTGCGCATGCGCATCCCACAAAACCTGCGCATACGCATCCCACAAAACCTCGCACGTGTTTTTACTCGACTAGCCGGCGGGATGCATCCTCTCGCACGTGTTTTTACTGGACTAGCCTGCGGGATGCATCCTCTCGCACGTGTTTTTACTCGACTAGCCTGTGGGATGCATCCTCTCGCACGTGTTTTTGCTCGACTAGCCATGCGCATCCCAAAAAACCTGCGTATGCGCATCCCAAAAAACCTGCGCATGCGCATCCCACAAAACCTGCGCATGCGCATCCCACAAAACCTCGCACGTGTTTTTACTCGACTAGCCTGCGGGAAGCATCCTCTCGCACGTGTTTTTGCTCGACTAGCCATGCGCATCCCAAAAAACCTGCGTATGCGCATCCCACAAAACCTGCGCATGCGCATCCCAAAAAACCTGCGCATGCGCATCCCACAAAACCTGCGCATGCGCATCCCACAAAACCTCGCACGTGTTTTTACTCGACTAGCCTGCGGGATGCATCCTCCCGCACGTGTTTTTACTCGACTAGCCTGCGGGATGTATCCTCTCGCACGTGTTTTTACTCGACTAGCCTGCGGGATGCATCCTCTCGCACATGTTTTTACTCGACTAGCCGGCGGGATGCATCCTCTCGCACGTGTTTTTACTGGACTAGCCTGCGGGATGCATCCTCTCGCACGTGTTTTTGCTCGACTAGCCTGCGGGATGCATCCTCTCGCACGTGTTTTTACTCGACTAGCCTGCGGGATGCATCCTCTCGCACGTGTTTTTGCTCGACTAGCCTGCGGGATGCATCCTCTCGCACGTGTTTTTGCTCGACTAGCCTGCGGGATGCATCCTCTCGCACGTGTTTTTGCTCGACTAGCCTGCGGGATGCATCCTCTCGCACGTGTTTTTGCTCGACTAGCCTGCGGGATGCATCCTCTCGCACGTGTTTTTACTCGACTAGCCTGCGGGATGCATCCTCTCGCACGTGTTTTTACTCGACTAGCCTGCGGGAAACATCCTCTCGCACGTGTTTTTACTCGACTAGCCTGCGGGAAGCATCCTCTCGCACGTGTTTTAACTCGACTAGCCTGCGGGATGTATCCTCTCGTACGTGTTTTTACTCGACTAGCCTGCGGGATGCATCCTCTCGCACGTGTTTTTGCTCGACTAGCCTGCGGGATGCATCCTCTCGCACGTGTTTTTACTGGACTAGCCTGCGGGATGCATCCTCTCGCACGTGTTTTTACTCGACTAGCCTGCGGGAAGCATCCTCTCGCACGTGCTTTTACTCGAGTAGCCTGCGGGAAGCATCCTCTCGCACGTGTTTTAACTCGACTAGCCTGCGGGATGTATCCTCTCGTCCGTGTTTTTACTCGACTAGCCTGCGGGATGCATCCTCTCGCACGTGTTTTTGCTCGACTAGCCTGCGGGATGCATCCTCTCGCACGTGTTTTTGCTCGACTAGCCATGCGCATCCCAAAAAACCTGCGCATGCGCATCCCAAAAAACCTGCGCATGCGCATCCCACAAAACCTGCGCATGCGCATACCACAAAACCTGCGCATACGCATCCCACAAAACCTCGCACGTGTTTTTACTCGACTAGCCGGCGGGATGCATCCTCTCGCACGTGTTTTTACTGGACTAGCCTGCGGGATGCATCCTCTCGCACGTGTTTTTGCTCGACTAGCCTGCGGGATGCATCCTCTCGCACGTGTTTTTGCTCGACTAGCCTGCGGGATGCATCCTCTCGCACGTGTTTTTGCTCGACTAGCCTGCGGGATGCATCCTCTCGCACGTGTTTTTGCTCGACTAGCCTGCGGGATGCATCCTCTCGCACGTGTTTTTACTCGACTAGCCTGCGGGATGCATCCTCTCGCACGTGTTTTTACTCGACTAGCCTGCGGGAAACATCCTCTCGCACGTGTTTTTACTCGACTAGCCTGCGGGAAGCATCCTCTCGCACGTGTTTTAACTCGACTAGCCTGCGGGATGTATCCTCTCGTACGTGTTTTTACTCGACTAGCCTGCGGGATGCATCCTCTCGCACGTGTTTTTGCTCGACTAGCCTGCGGGATGCATCCTCTCGCACGTGTTTTTGCTCGACTAGCCATGCGCATCCCAAAAAACCTGCGCATGCGCATCCCAAAAAACCTGCGCATGCGCATCCCACAAAACCTGCACATGCGCATCCCACAAAACCTGCGCATACGCATCCCACAAAACCTCGCACGTGTTTTTACTCGACTAGCCGGCGGGATGCATCCTCTCGCACGTGTTTTTACTGGACTAGCCTGCGGGATGCATCCTCTCGCACGTGTTTTTACTCGACTAGCCTGCGGGATGCATCCTCTCGCACGTGTTTTTGCTCGACTAGCCATGCGCATCCCAAAAAACCTGCGTATGCGCATCCCAAAAAACCTGCGCATGCGCATCCCACAAAACCTGCGCATGCGCATCCCACAAAACCTCGCACGTGTTTTTACTCGACTAGCCTGCGGGAAGCATCCTCTCGCACGTGTTTTTACTCGACTAGCCTGCGGGAACCATCCTCTTGCACGTGTTTTTACTCGACTAGCCTGCGGGATGCATCCTCTCGCACGTGTTTTTGCTCGACTAGCCTGCGGGATGCATCCTCTCGCACGTCTTTTTACTCGACTAGCCTGCGGGATGCATCCTCTCGCACGTGTTTTTACTCGACTAGCCTGCGGGATGCATCCTCTCGCACGTGTTTTTACTCGACCAGCCTGCGGGATGCACCCTCTCGCACGTGTTTTTACTCGACTAGCCTGCGGGATGCATCCTCTCGCATGTGTTTTTACTCGACTAGCCATGCGCATCCCAAAAAACCTGCGCATGCGCATCCCACAAAACCTGCGCATGCGCATCCCACAAAACCTCGCACGTGTCTTTACTCGACTAGCCTGCGGGATGCATCATCTCGCACGTGTTTTTGCTCGACTAGCCTGCGGGAAGCATCCTCTCGCACGTGTTTTTACTCGACTAGCCTGCGGGAAGCATCCTCTTGCACGTGTTTTTACTCGACTAGCCTGCGGGAAGCATCCTCTTGCACGTGTTTTTACTCGACTAGCCTGCGGGATGCATCCTCTCGCACGTGTTTTTACTCGACTAGCCTGCGGGATGCATCCTCTCGCACGTGTTTTTACTCGACTAGGCTGCGGGATGCATCCTCACGCACGTGTTTTACTCGACTAGCCTGCGGGATGCATCCTCTCGCACGTGTTTTTACTCGACTAGCCTGCGGGATGCATCCTCCCGCACGTGTTTTTACTCGACTATCCTGCGGGATGCATCCTCTCGCACGTGTTTTTGCTCGACTAGCCATGCGCATCCCAAAAAACCTGCGCGTGCGCATCCCACAAAACCTGCGCATGCGCATCCCACAAAACCTGCGCATACGCATCCCACAAAACCTCGCACGTGTTTTTACTCGACTAGCCGGCGGGATGCATCCTCTCGCACGTGTTTTTACTGGACTAGCCTGCGGGATGCATCCTCTCGCACGTGTTTTTGCTCGACTAGCCTGCGGGATGCATCCTCTCGCACGTGTTTTTACTCGACCAGTCTGCGGGATGCACCCTCTCGCACGTGTTTTTACTCGACTAGCCTGCGGGATGCATCCTCTCGCACGTGTTTTTACTCGACTAGCCTGCGGGATGCATCCTCTCGCACGTGTTTTTACTCGACTAGGCTGCGGGATGCATCCTCTCGCACGTGTTTTTACTCGACTAGCCTGCGGGATGCATCCTCTCGCACGTGTTTTTGCTCGACTAGCCATGCGCATCCCAAAAAACCTGCGCATGCGCATCCCAAAAAACCTGCGCATGCGCATCCCACAAAACCTGCGCATGCGCATCCCACAAAACCTCGCACGTGTTTTTACTCGACTAGCCTGCGGGAAGCATCCTCTCGCACGTGTTTTTACTCGACTAGCCTGCGGGAACCATCCTCTTGCACGTGTTTTTACTCGACTAGCCTGCGGGATGCATCCTCTCGCACGTGTTTTTGCTCGACTAGCCTGCGGGATGCATCCTCTCGCACGTCTTTTTACTCGACTAGCCTGCGGGATGCATCCTCTCGCACGTGTTTTTACTCGACTAGCCTGCGGGATGCATCCTCTCGCACGTGTTTTTACTCGACCAGCCTGCGGGATGCACCCTCTCGCACGTGTTTTTACTCGACTAGCCTGCGGGATGCATCCTCTCGCATGTGTTTTTACTCGACTAGCCTGCGGGATGCATCCTCTCGCATGTGTTTTTACTCGACTAGCCATGCGCATCCCAAAAAACCTGCGCATGCGCATCCCACAAAACCTCGCACGTGTCTTTACTCGACTAGCCTGCGGGATGCATCATCTCGCACGTGTTTTTGCTCGACTAGCCTGCGGGAAGCATCCTCTCGCACGTGTTTTTACTCGACTAGCCTGCGGGAAGCATCCTCTTGCACGTGTTTTTACTCGACTAGCCTGCGGGAAGCATCCTCTTGCACGTGTTTTTACTCGACTAGCCTGCGGGATGCATCCTCTCGCACGTGTTTTTACTCGACTAGCCTGCGGGATGCATCCTCTCGCACGTGTTTTTACTCGACTAGGCTGCGGGATGCATCCTCACGCACGTGTTTTACTCGACTAGCCTGCGGGATGCATCCTCTCGCACGTGTTTTTACTCGACTAGCCTGCGGGATGCATCCTCCCGCACGTGTTTTTACTCGACTAGCCTGCGGGATGCATCCTCTCGCACGTGTTTTTGCTCGACTAGCCTGCGGGATGCATCCTCTCGCACGTGTTTTTGCTCGACTAGCCTGCGGGATGCATCCTCTCGCACGTCTTTTTACTCGACTAGCCTGCGGGATGCATCCTCTCGCACGTGTTTTTACTCGACCAGCCTGCGGGAAGCATCCTCTCGCACGTGTTTTTACTCGACTAGCCTGCGGGAACCATCCTCTTGCACGTGTTTTTACTCGACTAGCCTGCGGGATGCATCCTCTCGCACGTGTTTTTGCTCGACTAGCCTGCGGGATGCATCCTCTCGCACGTCTTTTTACTCGACTAGCCTGCGGGATGCATCCTCTCGCACGTGTTTTTACTCGACTAGCCTGCGGGATGCATCCTCTCGCACGTGTTTTTACTCGACCAGCCTGCGGGATGCACCCTCTCGCACGTGTTTTTACTCGACTAGCCTGCGGGATGCATCCTCTCGCACGTGTTTTTGCTCGACTAGCCTGCGGGATGCATCCTCTCGCACGTCTTTTTACTCGACTAGCCTGCGGGATGCATCCTCTCGCACGTGTTTTTACTCGACTAGCCTGCGGGATGCATCCTCTCGCACGTGTTTTTACTCGACCAGCCTGCGGGATGCATCATCTCGCACGTGTTTTTGCTCGACTAGCCTGCGGGAAGCATCCTCTTGCACGTGTTTTTACTCGACTAGCCTGCGGGATGCATCCTCTCGCACGTGTTTTTACTCGACTAGCCTGCGGGATGCATCCTCTCGCACGTGTTTTTACTCGACTAGGCTGCGGGATGCATCCTCACGCACGTGTTTTACTCGACTAGCCTGCGGGATGCATCCTCTCGCACGTGTTTTTACTCGACTAGCCTGCGGGATGCATCCTCCCGCACGTGTTTTTACTCGACTATCCTGCGGGATGCATCCTCTCGCACGTGTTTTTGCTCGACTAGCCATGCGCATCCCAAAAAACCTGCGCGTGCGCATCCCACAAAACCTGCGCATGCGCATCCCACAAAACCTGCGCATACGCATCCCACAAAACCTCGCACGTGTTTTTACTCGACTAGCCGGCGGGATGCATCCTCTCGCACGTGTTTTTACTGGACTAGCCTGCGGGATGCATCCTCTCGCACGTGTTTTTGCTCGACTAGCCTGCGGGATGCATCCTCTCGCACGTGTTTTTACTCGACCAGTCTGCGGGATGCACCCTCTCGCACGTGTTTTTACTCGACTAGCCTGCGGGATGCATCCTCTCGCACGTGTTTTTACTCGACTAGCCTGCGGGATGCATCCTCTCGCACGTGTTTTTACTCGACTAGGCTGCGGGATGCATCCTCTCGCACGTGTTTTTACTCGACTAGCCTGCGGGATGCATCCTCTCGCACGTGTTTTTGCTCGACTAGCCATGCGCATCCCAAAAAACCTGCGCATGCGCATCCCAAAAAACCTGCGCATGCGCATCCCACAAAACCTGCGCATGCGCATCCCACAAAACCTCGCACGTGTTTTTACTCGACTAGCCTGCGGGAAGCATCCTCTCGCACGTGTTTTTACTCGACTAGCCTGCGGGAACCATCCTCTTGCACGTGTTTTTACTCGACTAGCCTGCGGGATGCATCCTCTCGCACGTGTTTTTGCTCGACTAGCCTGCGGGATGCATCCTCTCGCACGTCTTTTTACTCGACTAGCCTGCGGGATGCATCCTCTCGCACGTGTTTTTACTCGACTAGCCTGCGGGATGCATCCTCTCGCACGTGTTTTTACTCGACCAGCCTGCGGGATGCACCCTCTCGCACGTGTTTTTACTCGACTAGCCTGCGGGATGCATCCTCTCGCATGTGTTTTTACTCGACTAGCCTGCGGGATGCATCCTCTCGCATGTGTTTTTACTCGACTAGCCATGCGCATCCCAAAAAACCTGCGCATGCGCATCCCACAAAACCTCGCACGTGTCTTTACTCGACTAGCCTGCGGGATGCATCATCTCGCACGTGTTTTTGCTCGACTAGCCTGCGGGAAGCATCCTCTCGCACGTGTTTTTACTCGACTAGCCTGCGGGAAGCATCCTCTTGCACGTGTTTTTACTCGACTAGCCTGCGGGAAGCATCCTCTTGCACGTGTTTTTACTCGACTAGCCTGCGGGATGCATCCTCTCGCACGTGTTTTTACTCGACTAGCCTGCGGGATGCATCCTCTCGCACGTGTTTTTACTCGACTAGGCTGCGGGATGCATCCTCACGCACGTGTTTTACTCGACTAGCCTGCGGGATGCATCCTCTCGCACGTGTTTTTACTCGACTAGCCTGCGGGATGCATCCTCCCGCACGTGTTTTTACTCGACTAGCCTGCGGGATGCATCCTCTCGCACGTGTTTTTGCTCGACTAGCCTGCGGGATGCATCCTCTCGCACGTGTTTTTGCTCGACTAGCCATGCGCATCCCAAAAAACCTGCGCATGCGCATCCCACAAAACCTGCGCATGCGCATCCCACAAAACCTGCGCATACGCATCCCACAAAACCTCGCACGTGTTTTTACTCGACTAGCCGGCGGGATGCATCCTCTCGCACGTGTTTTTACTGGACTAGCCTGCGGGATGCATCCTCTCGCACGTGTTTTTGCTCGACTAGCCTGCGGGATGCATCCTCTCGCACGTGTTTTTACTCGACCAGTCTGCGGGATGCACCCTCTCGCACGTGTTTTTACTCGACCAGCCTGCGGGATGCATCCTCTCGCATGTGTTTTTACTCGACTAGCCATGCGCATCCCAAAAAACCTGCGCATGCGCATCCCAAAAAACCTGCGCATGCGCATCCCAGAAAACCTGCGCATGCGTATCCCACAAAACCTGCGTATGCGCATCCCACAAAACCTCGCACGTGTTTTTACTCGACTAGCCTGCGGGATGCATCCTCGCGCACGTGTTTTTACTCGGCTAGCCTGCGGGAAGCATCCTCTCGCACGTGTTTTTACTCGACTAGCCTGCGGGAAGCATCCTTTTGCACGTGTCTTTACTCGACTAGCCTGCGGGATGCATCATCTCGCACGTGTTTTTACTCGACTAGCCTGCGGGATGCATCCTCTCGCACGTCTTTTTGCTCGACTAGCCTGCGGGATGCATCCTCTCGCACGTGTTTTTACTCGACTAGCCTGCGGGATGCATCCTCCCGCACGTGTTTTTACTCGACTAGCCTGCGGGATGCATCCTCCCGCACGTGTTTTTGCTCGACTCGCCTGCGGGATGCATCCTCTCGCACGTGTTTTTGCTCGACTAGCCTGCGGGATGCATCCTCTCGCACGTGTTTTTGCTCGACTAGCCTGCGGGATGCATCCTCTCGCACGTGTTTTTGCTCGACTAGCCTGCGGGATGCATCCTCTCGCACGTGTTTTTACTCGACTAGCCTGCGGGATGCATCCTCTCGCACGTGTTTTTACTGGACTAGCCATGCGCATCCCAAAAAACCTGCGCATGCGCATCCCAAAAAACCTGCGCATGCGCATCCCACAGAACCTGCGCATGCGCATCCCACAAAACCTCGTACGTGTTTTTACTCGACTAGTCGGCGGGATGCATCCTCTCGCACGTGTTTTTACTGGACTAGCCTGCGGGATGCATCCTCTCGCACGTGTTTTTACTCGACTAGCCTGCGGGATGCATCCTCTCGCACGTGTTTTTGCTCGACTAGCCTGCGGGATGTATCCTCTCGCACGTGTTTTTACTCGACTAGCCTGCGGGATGCATCCTCTCGCACGTGTTTTTACTCGACTAGCCGGCGGGATGCATCCTCTCGCACGTGTTTTTACTGGACTAGCCTGCGGGATGCATCCTCTCGCATGTGTTTTTACTCGACTAGACTGCGGGATGCATCCTCACGCACGTGTTTTACTCGACTAGCCTGCGGGATGCATCCTCTCGCACGTGTTTTTACTCGACTAGCCTGCGGGATGCATCCTCCCGCACGTGTTTTTACTCGACTAGCCTGCGGGATGCATCCTCTCGCATGTGTTTTTACTCGACTAGCCATGCGCATCCCAAAAAACCTGCGCATGCGCATCCCAAAAAACCTGCGCATGCGCATCCCAAAAAACCTGCGCATGCGCATCCCAAAAAACCTGCGCATGCGCATCCCACAAAACCTCGCACGTGTTTTTACTCGACTAGCCTGCGGGATGCATCCTCCCGCACGTGTTTTTACTCGACTAGCCTGCGGGATGCATCCTCTCGCACGTGTTTTTACTCGACTAGCCATGCGCATCCCAAAAAACCTGCGCATGCGCATCCCAAAAAACCTGCGCATGCGCATCCCAGAAAACCTGCGCATGCGCATCCCACAAAACCTGCGCATGCGCATCCCACAAAACCTCGTACGTGTTTTTACTCGACTAGTCGGCGGGATGCATCCTCTCGCACGTGTTTTTACTGGACTAGCCATGCGCATCCCAAAAAACCTGCGCATGCGCATCCCACAAAACCTGCGCATGCGCATCCCAAAAAACCTGCGCATGCGCATCCCACAAAACCTGCGCATGCGCATCCCACAAAACCTCGTACGTGTTTTTACTCGACTAGTCGGCGGGATGCATCCTCTCGCACGTGTTTTTACTGGACTAGCCTGCGGGATGCATCCTCTCGCATGTGTTTTTACTCGACTAGCCTGCGGGATGCATCCTCTCGAACGTGTTTTTGCACGACTAGCCTGCGGGATGCATCCTCTCGCACGTGTTTTTGCTCGACTAGCCATGCGCATCCCAAAAAACCTGCGCATGCGCATCCCAAAAAACCTGCGCATGCGCATCCCAAAAAACCTGCGCATGCGCATCCCACAAAACCTGCGCATGCGCATCCCACAAAACCTCGCACGTGTTTTTACTCGACTAGCCTGCGGGATGCATCCTCTCGCACGTGTTTTTACTCGACTAGCCGGCGGGATGCATCCTCTCGCACGTGTTTTTACTGGACTAGCCTGCGGGATGCATCCTCTCGCACCAGTTTTTGCTCGACTAGCCTGCGGGATGCATCCTCTCGCACGTGTTTTTACTCGACTAGCCTGCGGGATGCATCCTCTCGCACGTGTTTTTGCTCGACTAGCCTGCGGGATGCATCCTCTCGCACGTGTTTTTGCTCGACTAGCCTGCGGGATGCATCCTCTCGCACGTGTTTTTGCTCGACTAGCCTGCGGGATGCATCCTCTCGCACGTGTTTTTGCTCGACTAGCCTGCGGGATGCATCCTCTCGCACGTGTTTTTACTCGACTAGCCTGCGGGATGCATCCTCTCGCACGTGTTTTTACTCGAGTAGCCTGCGGGAAGCATCCTCTCGCACGTGTTTTAACTCGACTAGCCTGCGGGATGTATCCTCTCGTCCGTGTTTTTACTCGACTAGCCTGCGGGATGCATCCTCTCGCACGTGTTTTTGCTCGACTAGCCTGCGGGATGCATCCTCTCGCACGTGTTTTTGCTCGACTAGCCATGCGCATCCCAAAAAACCTGCGCATGCGCATCCCAAAAAACCTGCGCATGCGCATCCCACAAAACCTGCGCATGCGCATCCCACAAAACCTGCGCATACGCATCCCACAAAACCTCGCACGTGTTTTTACTCGACTAGCCGGCGGGATGCATCCTCTCGCACGTGTTTTTACTGGACTAGCCTGCGGGATGCATCCTCTCGCACGTGTTTTTACTCGACTAGCCTGTGGGATGCATCCTCTCGCACGTGTTTTTGCTCGACTAGCCATGCGCATCCCAAAAAACCTGCGTATGCGCATCCCAAAAAACCTGCGCATGCGCATCCCACAAAACCTGCGCATGCGCATCCCACAAAACCTCGCACGTGTTTTTACTCGACTAGCCTGCGGGATGCATCCTCTCGCACGTGTTTTTGCTCGACTAGCCATGCGCATCCCAAAAAACCTGCGCATGCGAAAAAACCTGCGCATGCGCATCCCACAAAACCTGCGCATGCGCATCCCACAAAACCTCGCACGTGTTTTTACTCGACTAGCCTGCGGGATGCATCCTCCCGCACGTGTTTTTACTCGACTAGCCTGCGGGATGTATCCTCTCGCACGTGTTTTTACTCGACTAGCCATGCGCATCCCAAAAAACCTGCGCATGCGCATCCCAAAAAACCTGCGCATGCGCATCCCAAAAAACCTGCGCATGCGCATCCCACAAAACCTGCGCATGCGCATCCCACAAAACCTCGCACGTGTTTTTACTCGACTAGCCTGCGGGATGCATCCTCTCGCACGTGTTTTTACTCGACTAGCCGGCGGGATGCATCCTCTCGCACGTGTTTTTACTGGACTAGCCTGCGGGATGCATCCTCTCGCACCAGTTTTTGCTCGACTAGCCTGCGGGATGCATCCTCTCGCACGTGTTTTTACTCGACTAGCCTGCGGGATGCATCCTCTCGCACGTGTTTTTGCTCGACTAGCCTGCGGGATGCATCCTCTCGCACGTGTTTTTGCTCGACTAGCCTGCGGGATGCATCCTCTCGCACGTGTTTTTGCTCGACTAGCCTGCGGGATGCATCCTCTCGCACGTGTTTTTGCTCGACTAGCCTGCGGGATGCATCCTCTCGCACGTGTTTTTACTCGACTAGCCTGCGGGATGCATCCTCTCGCACGTGTTTTTACTCGAGTAGCCTGCGGGAAGCATCCTCTCGCACGTGTTTTAACTCGACTAGCCTGCGGGATGTATCCTCTCGTCCGTGTTTTTACTCGACTAGCCTGCGGGATGCATCCTCTCGCACGTGTTTTTGCTCGACTAGCCTGCGGGATGCATCCTCTCGCACGTGTTTTTGCTCGACTAGCCATGCGCATCCCAAAAAACCTGCGCATGCGCATCCCAAAAAACCTGCGCATGCGCATCCCACAAAACCTGCGCATGCGCATCCCACAAAACCTGCGCATACGCATCCCACAAAACCTCGCACGTGTTTTTACTCGACTAGCCGGCGGGATGCATCCTCTCGCACGTGTTTTTACTGGACTAGCCTGCGGGATGCATCCTCTCGCACGTGTTTTTACTCGACTAGCCTGTGGGATGCATCCTCTCGCACGTGTTTTTGCTCGACTAGCCATGCGCATCCCAAAAAACCTGCGTATGCGCATCCCAAAAAACCTGCGCATGCGCATCCCACAAAACCTGCGCATGCGCATCCCACAAAACCTCGCACGTGTTTTTACTCGACTAGCCTGCGGGAAGCATCCTCTCGCACGTGTTTTTGCTCGACTAGCCATGCGCATCCCAAAAAACCTGCGTATGCGCATCCCACAAAACCTGCGCATGCGCATCCCAAAAAACCTGCGCATGCGCATCCCACAAAACCTGCGCATGCGCATCCCACAAAACCTCGCACGTGTTTTTACTCGACTAGCCTGCGGGATGCATCCTCCCGCACGTGTTTTTACTCGACTAGCCTGCGGGATGTATCCTCTCGCACGTGTTTTTACTCGACTAGCCTGCGGGATGCATCCTCTCGCACATGTTTTTACTCGACTAGCCGGCGGGATGCATCCTCTCGCACGTGTTTTTACTGGACTAGCCTGCGGGATGCATCCTCTCGCACGTGTTTTTGCTCGACTAGCCTGCGGGATGCATCCTCTCGCACGTGTTTTTACTCGACTAGCCTGCGGGATGCATCCTCTCGCACGTGTTTTTGCTCGACTAGCCTGCGGGATGCATCCTCTCGCACGTGTTTTTGCTCGACTAGCCTGCGGGATGCATCCTCTCGCACGTGTTTTTGCTCGACTAGCCTGCGGGATGCATCCTCTCGCACGTGTTTTTGCTCGACTAGCCTGCGGGATGCATCCTCTCGCACGTGTTTTTACTCGACTAGCCTGCGGGATGCATCCTCTCGCACGTGTTTTTACTCGACTAGCCTGCGGGAAACATCCTCTCGCACGTGTTTTTACTCGACTAGCCTGCGGGAAGCATCCTCTCGCACGTGTTTTAACTCGACTAGCCTGCGGGATGTATCCTCTCGTACGTGTTTTTACTCGACTAGCCTGCGGGATGCATCCTCTCGCACGTGTTTTTGCTCGACTAGCCTGCGGGATGCATCCTCTCGCACGTGTTTTTACTGGACTAGCCTGCGGGATGCATCCTCTCGCACGTGTTTTTACTCGACTAGCCTGCGGGAAGCATCCTCTCGCACGTGTTTTTACTCGAGTAGCCTGCGGGAAGCATCCTCTCGCACGTGTTTTAACTCGACTAGCCTGCGGGATGTATCCTCTCGTCCGTGTTTTTACTCGACTAGCCTGCGGGATGCATCCTCTCGCACGTGTTTTTGCTCGACTAGCCTGCGGGATGCATCCTCTCGCACGTGTTTTTGCTCGACTAGCCATGCGCATCCCAAAAAACCTGCGCATGCGCATCCCAAAAAACCTGCGCATGCGCATCCCACAAAACCTGCGCATGCGCATACCACAAAACCTGCGCATACGCATCCCACAAAACCTCGCACGTGTTTTTACTCGACTAGCCGGCGGGATGCATCCTCTCGCACGTGTTTTTACTGGACTAGCCTGCGGGATGCATCCTCTCGCACGTGTTTTTACTCGACTAGCCTGCGGGATGCATCCTCTCGCACGTGTTTTTGCTCGACTAGCCATGCGCATCCCAAAAAACCTGCGTATGCGCATCCCAAAAAACCTGCGCATGCGCATCCCACAAAACCTGCGCATGCGCATCCCACAAAACCTCGCACGTGTTTTTACTCGACTAGCCTGCGGGAAGCATCCTCTCGCACGTGTTTTTGCTCGACTAGCCATGCGCATCCCAAAAAACCTGCGTATGCGCATCCCACAAAACCTGCGCATGCGCATCCCACAAAACCTCGCACGTGTTCTTACTCGACTAGCCTGCGGGATGCATCCTCCCGCACGTGTTTTTACTCGACTAGCCTGCGGGATGTATCCTCTCGCACGTGTTTTTACTCGACTAGCCTGCGGGATGCATCCTCTCGCACATGTTTTTACTCGACTAGCCGGCGGGATGCATCCTCTCGCACGTGTTTTTACTGGACTAGCCTGCGGGATGCATCCTCTCGCACGTGTTTTTGCTCGACTAGCCTGCGGGATGCATCCTCTCGCACGTGTTTTTACTCGACTAGCCTGCGGGATGCATCCTCTCGCACGTGTTTTTGCTCGACTAGCCTGCGGGATGCATCCTCTCGCACGTGTTTTTGCTCGACTAGCCTGCGGGATGCATCCTCTCGCACGTGTTTTTGCTCGACTAGCCTGCGGGATGCATCCTCTCGCACGTGTTTTTGCTCGACTAGCCTGCGGGATGCATCCTCTCGCACGTGTTTTTACTCGACTAGCCTGCGGGATGCATCCTCTCGCACGTGTTTTTACTCGACTAGCCTGCGGGAAACATCCTCTCGCACGTGTTTTTACTCGACTAGCCTGCGGGAAGCATCCTCTCGCACGTGTTTTAACTCGACTAGCCTGCGGGATGTATCCTCTCGTACGTGTTTTTACTCGACTAGCCTGCGGGATGCATCCTCTCGCACGTGTTTTTGCTCGACTAGCCTGCGGGATGCATCCTCTCGCACGTGTTTTTGCTCGACTAGCCATGCGCATCCCAAAAAACCTGCGCATGCGCATCCCAAAAAACCTGCGCATGCGCATCCCACAAAACCTGCACATGCGCATCCCACAAAACCTGCGCATACGCATCCCACAAAACCTCGCACGTGTTTTTACTCGACTAGCCGGCGGGATGCATCCTCTCGCACGTGTTTTTACTGGACTAGCCTGCGGGATGCATCCTCTCGCACGTGTTTTTACTCGACTAGCCTGCGGGATGCATCCTCTCGCACGTGTTTTTGCTCGACTAGCCATGCGCATCCCAAAAAACCTGCGTATGCGCATCCCAAAAAACCTGCGCATGCGCATCCCACAAAACCTGCGCATGCGCATCCCACAAAACCTCGCACGTGTTTTTACTCGACTAGCCTGCGGGAAGCATCCTCTCGCACGTGTTTTTACTCGACTAGCCTGCGGGAACCATCCTCTTGCACGTGTTTTTACTCGACTAGCCTGCGGGATGCATCCTCTCGCACGTGTTTTTGCTCGACTAGCCTGCGGGATGCATCCTCTCGCACGTCTTTTTACTCGACTAGCCTGCGGGATGCATCCTCTCGCACGTGTTTTTGCTCGACTAGCCTGCGGGATGCATCCTCTCGCACGTGTTTTTGCTCGACTAGCCTGCGGGATGCATCCTCTCGCACGTGTTTTTACTCGACTAGCCTGCGGGATGCATCCTCTCGCACGTGTTTTTACTCGACTAGCCTGCGGGAAACATCCTCTCGCACGTGTTTTTACTCGACTAGCCTGCGGGAAGCATCCTCTCGCACGTGTTTTAACTCGACTAGCCTGCGGGATGTATCCTCTCGTACGTGTTTTTACTCGACTAGCCTGCGGGATGCATCCTCTCGCACGTGTTTTTGCTCGACTAGCCTGCGGGATGCATCCTCTCGCACGTGTTTTTACTGGACTAGCCTGCGGGATGCATCCTCTCGCACGTGTTTTTGCTCGACTAGCCTGCGGGATGCATCCTCTCGCACGTGTTTTTACTCGACTAGCCTGCGGGATGCATCCTCTCGCACGTGTTTTTACTCGACTAGCCTGCGGGAAACATCCTCTCGCACGTGTTTTTACTCGACTAGCCTGCGGGAAGCATCCTCTCGCACGTGTTTTAACTCGACTAGCCTGCGGGATGTATCCTCTCGCACGTGTTTTTACTCGACTAGCCTGCGGGATGCATCCTCTCGCACGTGTTTTTGCTCGACTAGCCTGCGGGATGCATCCTCTCGCACGTGTTTTTACTCGACTAGCCTGCGGGATGCATCCTCTCGCACGTGTTTTTACTGGACTAGCCTGCGGGATGCATCCTCTCGCACGTGTTTTTACTCGACTAGCCTGCGGGAAGCATCCTCTCGCACGTGTTTTTACTCGAGTAGCCTGCGGGAAGCATCCTCTCGCACGTGTTTTAACTCGACTAGCCTGCGGGATGTATCCTCTCGTCCGTGTTTTTACTCGACTAGCCTGCGGGATGCATCCTCTCGCACGTGTTTTTGCTCGACTAGCCTGCGGGATGCATCCTCTCGCACGTGTTTTTGCTCGACTAGCCATGCGCATCCCAAAAAACCTGCGCATGCGCATCCCAAAAAACCTGCGCATGCGCATCCCACAAAACCTGCGCATGCGCATACCACAAAACCTGCGCATACGCATCCCACAAAACCTCGCACGTGTTTTTACTCGACTAGCCGGCGGGATGCATCCTCTCGCACGTGTTTTTACTGGACTAGCCTGCGGGATGCATCCTCTCGCACGTGTTTTTACTCGACTAGCCTGCGGGATGCATCCTCTCGCACGTGTTTTTGCTCGACTAGCCATGCGCATCCCAAAAAACCTGCGTATGCGCATCCCAAAAAACCTGCGCATGCGCATCCCACAAAACCTGCGCATGCGCATCCCACAAAACCTCGCACGTGTTTTTACTCGACTAGCCTGCGGGAAGCATCCTCTCGCACGTGTTTTTGCTCGACTAGCCATGCGCATCCCAAAAAACCTGCGTATGCGCATCCCACAAAACCTGCGCATGCGCATCCCACAAAACCTCGCACGTGTTTTTACTCGACTAGCCTGCGGGATGCATCCTCCCGCACGTGTTTTTACTCGACTAGCCTGCGGGATGTATCCTCTCGCACGTGTTTTTACTCGACTAGCCTGCGGGATGCATCCTCTCGCACATGTTTTTACTCGACTAGCCGGCGGGATGCATCCTCTCGCACGTGTTTTTACTGGACTAGCCTGCGGGATGCATCCTCTCGCACGTGTTTTTGCTCGACTAGCCTGCGGGATGCATCCTCTCGCACGTGTTTTTACTCGACTAGCCTGCGGGATGCATCCTCTCGCACGTGTTTTTGCTCGACTAGCCTGCGGGATGCATCCTCTCGCACGTGTTTTTGCTCGACTAGCCTGCGGGATGCATCCTCTCGCACGTGTTTTTGCTCGACTAGCCTGCGGGATGCATCCTCTCGCACGTGTTTTTGCTCGACTAGCCTGCGGGATGCATCCTCTCGCACGTGTTTTTACTCGACTAGCCTGCGGGATGCATCCTCTCGCACGTGTTTTTACTCGACTAGCCTGCGGGAAACATCCTCTCGCACGTGTTTTTACTCGACTAGCCTGCGGGAAGCATCCTCTCGCACGTGTTTTAACTCGACTAGCCTGCGGGATGTATCCTCTCGTACGTGTTTTTACTCGACTAGCCTGCGGGATGCATCCTCTCGCACGTGTTTTTGCTCGACTAGCCTGCGGGATGCATCCTCTCGCACGTGTTTTTGCTCGACTAGCCATGCGCATCCCAAAAAACCTGCGCATGCGCATCCCAAAAAACCTGCGCATGCGCATCCCACAAAACCTGCACATGCGCATCCCACAAAACCTGCGCATACGCATCCCACAAAACCTCGCACGTGTTTTTACTCGACTAGCCGGCGGGATGCATCCTCTCGCACGTGTTTTTACTGGACTAGCCTGCGGGATGCATCCTCTCGCACGTGTTTTTACTCGACTAGCCTGCGGGATGCATCCTCTCGCACGTGTTTTTGCTCGACTAGCCATGCGCATCCCAAAAAACCTGCGTATGCGCATCCCAAAAAACCTGCGCATGCGCATCCCACAAAACCTGCGCATGCGCATCCCACAAAACCTCGCACGTGTTTTTACTCGACTAGCCTGCGGGAAGCATCCTCTCGCACGTGTTTTTACTCGACTAGCCTGCGGGAACCATCCTCTTGCACGTGTTTTTACTCGACTAGCCTGCGGGATGCATCCTCTCGCACGTGTTTTTGCTCGACTAGCCTGCGGGATGCATCCTCTCGCACGTCTTTTTACTCGACTAGCCTGCGGGATGCATCCTCTCGCACGTGTTTTTGCTCGACTAGCCTGCGGGATGCATCCTCTCGCACGTGTTTTTGCTCGACTAGCCTGCGGGATGCATCCTCTCGCACGTGTTTTTACTCGACTAGCCTGCGGGATGCATCCTCTCGCACGTGTTTTTACTCGACTAGCCTGCGGGAAACATCCTCTCGCACGTGTTTTTACTCGACTAGCCTGCGGGAAGCATCCTCTCGCACGTGTTTTAACTCGACTAGCCTGCGGGATGTATCCTCTCGTACGTGTTTTTACTCGACTAGCCTGCGGGATGCATCCTCTCGCACGTGTTTTTGCTCGACTAGCCTGCGGGATGCATCCTCTCGCACGTGTTTTTACTGGACTAGCCTGCGGGATGCATCCTCTCGCACGTGTTTTTACTCGACTAGCCTGCGGGAAGCATCCTCTCGCACGTGTTTTTACTCGAGTAGCCTGCGGGAAGCATCCTCTCGCACGTGTTTTAACTCGACTAGCCTGCGGGATGTATCCTCTCGTCCGTGTTTTTACTCGACTAGCCTGCGGGATGCATCCTCTCGCACGTGTTTTTGCTCGACTAGCCTGCGGGATGCATCCTCTCGCACGTGTTTTTGCTCGACTAGCCATGCGCATCCCAAAAAACCTGCGCATGCGCATCCCAAAAAACCTGCGCATGCGCATCCCACAAAACCTGCGCATGCGCATACCACAAAACCTGCGCATACGCATCCCACAAAACCTCGCACGTGTTTTTACTCGACTAGCCGGCGGGATGCATCCTCTCGCACGTGTTTTTACTGGACTAGCCTGCGGGATGCATCCTCTCGCACGTGTTTTTACTCGACTAGCCTGCGGGATGCATCCTCTCGCACGTGTTTTTGCTCGACTAGCCATGCGCATCCCAAAAAACCTGCGTATGCGCATCCCAAAAAACCTGCGCATGCGCATCCCACAAAACCTGCGCATGCGCATCCCACAAAACCTCGCACGTGTTTTTACTCGACTAGCCTGCGGGAAGCATCCTCTCGCACGTGTTTTTGCTCGACTAGCCATGCGCATCCCAAAAAACCTGCGTATGCGCATCCCACAAAACCTGCGCATGCGCATCCCAAAAAACCTGCGCATGCGCATCCCACAAAACCTGCGCATGCGCATCCCACAAAACCTCGCACGTGTTTTTACTCGACTAGCCTGCGGGATGCATCCTCCCGCACGTGTTTTTACTCGACTAGCCTGCGGGATGTATCCTCTCGCACGTGTTTTTACTCGACTAGCATGCGGGATGCATCCTCTCGCACATGTTTTTACTCGACTAGCCGGCGGGATGCATCCTCTCGCACGTGTTTTTACTGGACTAGCCTGCGGGATGCATCCTCTCGCACGTGTTTTTGCTCGACTAGCCTGCGGGATGCATCCTCTCGCACGTGTTTTTACTCGACTAGCCTGCGGGATGCATCCTCTCGCACGTGTTTTTGCTCGACTAGCCTGCGGGATGCATCCTCTCGCACGTGTTTTTGCTCGACTAGCCTGCGGGATGCATCCTCTCGCACGTGTTTTTGCTCGACTAGCCTGCGGGATGCATCCTCTCGCACGTGTTTTTGCTCGACTAGCCTGCGGGATGCATCCTCTCGCACGTGTTTTTACTCGACTAGCCTGCGGGATGCATCCTCTCGCACGTGTTTTTACTCGACTAGCCTGCGGGAAACATCCTCTCGCACGTGTTTTTACTCGACTAGCCTGCGGGAAGCATCCTCTCGCACGTGTTTTAACTCGACTAGCCTGCGGGATGTATCCTCTCGTACGTGTTTTTACTCGACTAGCCTGCGGGATGCATCCTCTCGCACGTGTTTTTGCTCGACTAGCCTGCGGGATGCATCCTCTCGCACGTGTTTTTGCTCGACTAGCCATGCGCATCCCAAAAAACCTGCGCATGCGCATCCCAAAAAACCTGCGCATGCGCATCCCACAAAACCTGCACATGCGCATCCCACAAAACCTGCGCATACGCATCCCACAAAACCTCGCACGTGTTTTTACTCGACTAGCCGGCGGGATGCATCCTCTCGCACGTGTTTTTACTGGACTAGCCTGCGGGATGCATCCTCTCGCACGTGTTTTTACTCGACTAGCCTGCGGGATGCATCCTCTCGCACGTGTTTTTGCTCGACTAGCCATGCGCATCCCAAAAAACCTGCGTATGCGCATCCCAAAAAACCTGCGCATGCGCATCCCACAAAACCTGCGCATGCGCATCCCACAAAACCTCGCACGTGTTTTTACTCGACTAGCCTGCGGGAAGCATCCTCTCGCACGTGTTTTTACTCGACTAGCCTGCGGGAACCATCCTCTTGCACGTGTTTTTACTCGACTAGCCTGCGGGATGCATCCTCTCGCACGTGTTTTTGCTCGACTAGCCTGCGGGATGCATCCTCTCGCACGTCTTTTTACTCGACTAGCCTGCGGGATGCATCCTCTCGCACGTGTTTTTACTCGACTAGCCTGCGGGATGCATCCTCTCGCACGTGTTTTTACTCGACCAGCCTGCGGGATGCACCCTCTCGCACGTGTTTTTACTCGACTAGCCTGCGGGATGCATCCTCTCGCATGTGTTTTTACTCGACTAGCCATGCGCATCCCAAAAAACCTGCGCATGCGCATCCCACAAAACCTGCGCATGCGCATCCCACAAAACCTCGCACGTGTCTTTACTCGACTAGCCTGCGGGATGCATCATCTCGCACGTGTTTTTGCTCGACTAGCCTGCGGGAAGCATCCTCTCGCACGTGTTTTTACTCGACTAGCCTGCGGGAAGCATCCTCTTGCACGTGTTTTTACTCGACTAGCCTGCGGGAAGCATCCTCTTGCACGTGTTTTTACTCGACTAGCCTGCGGGATGCATCCTCTCGCACGTGTTTTTACTCGACTAGCCTGCGGGATGCATCCTCTCGCACGTGTTTTTACTCGACTAGGCTGCGGGATGCATCCTCACGCACGTGTTTTACTCGACTAGCCTGCGGGATGCATCCTCTCGCACGTGTTTTTACTGGACTAGCCTGCGGGATGCATCCTCTCGCATGTGTTTTTACTCGACTAGCCTGCGGGATGCATACTCTCGCACGTGTTTTTGCACGACTAGTCTGCGGGATGCATCCTCTCGCACGTGTTTTTGCTCGACTAGCCATGCGCATCCCAAAAAACCTGCGCATGCGAAAAAACCTGCGCATGCGCATCCCACAAAACCTGCGCATGCGCATCCCACAAAACCTCGCACGTGTTTTTACTCGACTAGCCTGCGGGATGCATCCTCCCGCACGTGTTTTTACTCGACTAGCCTGCGGGATGTATCCCCTCGCACGTGTTTTTACTCGACTAGCCATGCGCATCCCAAAAAACCTGCGCATGCGCATCCCAAAAAACCTGCGCATGCGCATCCCACAAAACCTGCGCATGCGCAGGTGTTTTTACTCGACTAGCCTGCGGGATGCATCCTCTCGCACGTGTTTTTGCTCGACTAGCCTGCGGGATGCATCCTCTCGCACGTGTTTTTGCTCGACTAGCCTGCATGATGCATCCTCTCGCACGTGTTTTTGCTCGACTAGCCTGCGGGATGCATCCTCTCGCACGTGTTTTTGCTCGACTAGCCTGCGGGATGCATCCTCTCGCACGTGTTTTTACTCGACTAGCCTGCGGGATGCATCCTCTCGCACGTGTTTTTACTCGACTAGCCTGCGGGAAGCATCCTCTCGCACGTGTTTTTACTCGAGTAGCCTGCGGGAAGCATCCTCTCGCACGTGTTTTAGCTCGACTAGCCTGCGGGATGTATCCTCTCGTCCGTGTTTTTACTCGACTAGCCTGCGGGATGCATCCTCTCGCACGTGTTTTTACTCGACTAGCCATGCGCATCCCAAAAAACCTGCGTATGCGCATCCCACAAAACCTGCGCATGCGCATCCCAAAAAACCTGCGCATGCGCATCCCACAAAACCTGCGCATGCGCATCCCACAAAACCTCGCACGTGTTTTTACTCGACTAGCCTGCGGGATGCATCCTCCCGCACGTGTTTTTACTCGACTAGCCTGCGGGATGTATCCTCTCGCACGTGTTTTTACTCGACTAGCATGCGGGATGCATCCTCTCGCACATGTTTTTACTCGACTAGCCGGCGGGATGCATCCTCTCGCACGTGTTTTTACTGGACTAGCCTGCGGGATGCATCCTCTCGCACGTGTTTTTGCTCGACTAGCCTGCGGGATGCATCCTCTCGCACGTGTTTTTACTCGACTAGCCTGCGGGATGCATCCTCTCGCACGTGTTTTTGCTCGACTAGCCTGCGGGATGCATCCTCTCGCACGTGTTTTTGCTCGACTAGCCTGCGGGATGCATCCTCTCGCACGTGTTTTTGCTCGACTAGCCTGCGGGATGCATCCTCTCGCACGTGTTTTTGCTCGACTAGCCTGCGGGATGCATCCTCTCGCACGTGTTTTTACTCGACTAGCCTGCGGGATGCATCCTCTCGCACGTGTTTTTACTCGACTAGCCTGCGGGAAACATCCTCTCGCACGTGTTTTTACTCGACTAGCCTGCGGGAAGCATCCTCTCGCACGTGTTTTAACTCGACTAGCCTGCGGGATGTATCCTCTCGTACGTGTTTTTACTCGACTAGCCTGCGGGATGCATCCTCTCGCACGTGTTTTTGCTCGACTAGCCTGCGGGATGCATCCTCTCGCACGTGTTTTTGCTCGACTAGCCATGCGCATCCCAAAAAACCTGCGCATGCGCATCCCAAAAAACCTGCGCATGCGCATCCCACAAAACCTGCACATGCGCATCCCACAAAACCTGCGCATACGCATCCCACAAAACCTCGCACGTGTTTTTACTCGACTAGCCGGCGGGATGCATCCTCTCGCACGTGTTTTTACTGGACTAGCCTGCGGGATGCATCCTCTCGCACGTGTTTTTACTCGACTAGCCTGCGGGATGCATCCTCTCGCACGTGTTTTTGCTCGACTAGCCATGCGCATCCCAAAAAACCTGCGTATGCGCATCCCAAAAAACCTGCGCATGCGCATCCCACAAAACCTGCGCATGCGCATCCCACAAAACCTCGCACGTGTTTTTACTCGACTAGCCTGCGGGAAGCATCCTCTCGCACGTGTTTTTACTCGACTAGCCTGCGGGAACCATCCTCTTGCACGTGTTTTTACTCGACTAGCCTGCGGGATGCATCCTCTCGCACGTGTTTTTGCTCGACTAGCCTGCGGGATGCATCCTCTCGCACGTCTTTTTACTCGACTAGCCTGCGGGATGCATCCTCTCGCACGTGTTTTTACTCGACTAGCCTGCGGGATGCATCCTCTCGCACGTGTTTTTACTCGACCAGCCTGCGGGATGCACCCTCTCGCACGTGTTTTTACTCGACTAGCCTGCGGGATGCATCCTCTCGCATGTGTTTTTACTCGACTAGCCATGCGCATCCCAAAAAACCTGCGCATGCGCATCCCACAAAACCTGCGCATGCGCATCCCACAAAACCTCGCACGTGTCTTTACTCGACTAGCCTGCGGGATGCATCATCTCGCACGTGTTTTTGCTCGACTAGCCTGCGGGAAGCATCCTCTCGCACGTGTTTTTACTCGACTAGCCTGCGGGAAGCATCCTCTTGCACGTGTTTTTACTCGACTAGCCTGCGGGAAGCATCCTCTTGCACGTGTTTTTACTCGACTAGCCTGCGGGATGCATCCTCTCGCACGTGTTTTTACTCGACTAGCCTGCGGGATGCATCCTCTCGCACGTGTTTTTACTCGACTAGGCTGCGGGATGCATCCTCACGCACGTGTTTTACTCGACTAGCCTGCGGGATGCATCCTCTCGCACGTGTTTTTACTGGACTAGCCTGCGGGATGCATCCTCTCGCATGTGTTTTTACTCGACTAGCCTGCGGGATGCATCCTCTCGCACGTGTTTTTGCTCGACTAGCCTGCGGGATGCATCCTCTCGCACGTGTTTTTACTCGACTAGCCTGCGGGATGCATCCTCTCGCACGTGTTTTTACTCGACTAGCCTGCGGGAAACATCCTCTCGCACGTGTTTTTACTCGACTAGCCTGCGGGAAGCATCCTCTCGCACGTGTTTTAACTCGACTAGCCTGCGGGATGTATCCTCTCGTACGTGTTTTTACTCGACTAGCCTGCGGGATGCATCCTCTCGCACGTGTTTTTGCTCGACTAGCCTGCGGGATGCATCCTCTCGCACGTGTTTTTGCTCGACTAGCCATGCGCATCCCAAAAAACCTGCGCATGCGCATCCCAAAAAACCTGCGCATGCGCATCCCACAAAACCTGCACATGCGCATCCCACAAAACCTGCGCATACGCATCCCACAAAACCTCGCACGTGTTTTTACTCGACTAGCCGGCGGGATGCATCCTCTCGCACGTGTTTTTACTGGACTAGCCTGCGGGATGCATCCTCTCGCACGTGTTTTTACTCGACTAGCCTGCGGGATGCATCCTCTCGCACGTGTTTTTGCTCGACTAGCCATGCGCATCCCAAAAAACCTGCGTATGCGCATCCCAAAAAACCTGCGCATGCGCATCCCACAAAACCTGCGCATGCGCATCCCACAAAACCTCGCACGTGTTTTTACTCGACTAGCCTGCGGGAAGCATCCTCTCGCACGTGTTTTTACTCGACTAGCCTGCGGGAACCATCCTCTTGCACGTGTTTTTACTCGACTAGCCTGCGGGATGCATCCTCTCGCACGTGTTTTTGCTCGACTAGCCTGCGGGATGCATCCTCTCGCACGTCTTTTTACTCGACTAGCCTGCGGGATGCATCCTCTCGCACGTGTTTTTACTCGACTAGCCTGCGGGATGCATCCTCTCGCACGTGTTTTTACTCGACCAGCCTGCGGGATGCACCCTCTCGCACGTGTTTTTACTCGACTAGCCTGCGGGATGCATCCTCTCGCACGTGTTTTTGCTCGACTAGCCATGCGCATCCCAAAAAACCTGCGTATGCGCATCCCAAAAAACCTGCGCATGCGCATCCCACAAAACCTGCGCATGCGCATCCCACAAAACCTCGCACGTGTTTTTACTCGACTAGCCTGCGGGAAGCATCCTCTCGCACGTGTTTTTGCTCGACTAGCCATGCGCATCCCAAAAAACCTGCGTATGCGCATCCCACAAAACCTGCGCATGCGCATCCCAAAAAACCTGCGCATGCGCATCCCACAAAACCTGCGCATGCGCATCCCACAAAACCTCGCACGTGTTTTTACTCGACTAGCCTGCGGGATGCATCCTCCCGCACGTGTTTTTACTCGACTAGCCTGCGGGATGTATCCTCTCGCACGTGTTTTTACTCGACTAGCATGCGGGATGCATCCTCTCGCACATGTTTTTACTCGACTAGCCGGCGGGATGCATCCTCTCGCACGTGTTTTTACTGGACTAGCCTGCGGGATGCATCCTCTCGCACGTGTTTTTGCTCGACTAGCCTGCGGGATGCATCCTCTCGCACGTGTTTTTACTCGACTAGCCTGCGGGATGCATCCTCTCGCACGTGTTTTTGCTCGACTAGCCTGCGGGATGCATCCTCTCGCACGTGTTTTTGCTCGACTAGCCTGCGGGATGCATCCTCTCGCACGTGTTTTTGCTCGACTAGCCTGCGGGATGCATCCTCTCGCACGTGTTTTTGCTCGACTAGCCTGCGGGATGCATCCTCTCGCACGTGTTTTTACTCGACTAGCCTGCGGGATGCATCCTCTCGCACGTGTTTTTACTCGACTAGCCTGCGGGAAACATCCTCTCGCACGTGTTTTTACTCGACTAGCCTGCGGGAAGCATCCTCTCGCACGTGTTTTAACTCGACTAGCCTGCGGGATGTATCCTCTCGTACGTGTTTTTACTCGACTAGCCTGCGGGATGCATCCTCTCGCACGTGTTTTTGCTCGACTAGCCTGCGGGATGCATCCTCTCGCACGTGTTTTTGCTCGACTAGCCATGCGCATCCCAAAAAACCTGCGCATGCGCATCCCAAAAAACCTGCGCATGCGCATCCCACAAAACCTGCACATGCGCATCCCACAAAACCTGCGCATACGCATCCCACAAAACCTCGCACGTGTTTTTACTCGACTAGCCGGCGGGATGCATCCTCTCGCACGTGTTTTTACTGGACTAGCCTGCGGGATGCATCCTCTCGCACGTGTTTTTACTCGACTAGCCTGCGGGATGCATCCTCTCGCACGTGTTTTTGCTCGACTAGCCATGCGCATCCCAAAAAACCTGCGTATGCGCATCCCAAAAAACCTGCGCATGCGCATCCCACAAAACCTGCGCATGCGCATCCCACAAAACCTCGCACGTGTTTTTACTCGACTAGCCTGCGGGAAGCATCCTCTCGCACGTGTTTTTACTCGACTAGCCTGCGGGAACCATCCTCTTGCACGTGTTTTTACTCGACTAGCCTGCGGGATGCATCCTCTCGCACGTGTTTTTGCTCGACTAGCCTGCGGGATGCATCCTCTCGCACGTCTTTTTACTCGACTAGCCTGCGGGATGCATCCTCTCGCACGTGTTTTTACTCGACTAGCCTGCGGGATGCATCCTCTCGCACGTGTTTTTACTCGACCAGCCTGCGGGATGCACCCTCTCGCACGTGTTTTTACTCGACTAGCCTGCGGGATGCATCCTCTCGCATGTGTTTTTACTCGACTAGCCATGCGCATCCCAAAAAACCTGCGCATGCGCATCCCACAAAACCTGCGCATGCGCATCCCACAAAACCTCGCACGTGTCTTTACTCGACTAGCCTGCGGGATGCATCATCTCGCACGTGTTTTTGCTCGACTAGCCTGCGGGAAGCATCCTCTCGCACGTGTTTTTACTCGACTAGCCTGCGGGAAGCATCCTCTTGCACGTGTTTTTACTCGACTAGCCTGCGGGAAGCATCCTCTTGCACGTGTTTTTACTCGACTAGCCTGCGGGATGCATCCTCTCGCACGTGTTTTTACTCGACTAGCCTGCGGGATGCATCCTCTCGCACGTGTTTTTACTCGACTAGGCTGCGGGATGCATCCTCACGCACGTGTTTTACTCGACTAGCCTGCGGGATGCATCCTCTCGCACGTGTTTTTACTGGACTAGCCTGCGGGATGCATCCTCTCGCATGTGTTTTTACTCGACTAGCCTGCGGGATGCATACTCTCGCACGTGTTTTTGCACGACTAGTCTGCGGGATGCATCCTCTCGCACGTGTTTTTGCTCGACTAGCCATGCGCATCCCAAAAAACCTGCGCATGCGAAAAAACCTGCGCATGCGCATCCCACAAAACCTGCGCATGCGCATCCCACAAAACCTCGCACGTGTTTTTACTCGACTAGCCTGCGGGATGCATCCTCCCGCACGTGTTTTTACTCGACTAGCCTGCGGGATGTATCCCCTCGCACGTGTTTTTACTCGACTAGCCATGCGCATCCCAAAAAACCTGCGCATGCGCATCCCAAAAAACCTGCGCATGCGCATCCCACAAAACCTGCGCATGCGCAGGTGTTTTTACTCGACTAGCCTGCGGGATGCATCCTCTCGCACGTGTTTTTGCTCGACTAGCCTGCGGGATGCATCCTCTCGCACGTGTTTTTGCTCGACTAGCCTGCATGATGCATCCTCTCGCACGTGTTTTTGCTCGACTAGCCTGCGGGATGCATCCTCTCGCACGTGTTTTTGCTCGACTAGCCTGCGGGATGCATCCTCTCGCACGTGTTTTTACTCGACTAGCCTGCGGGATGCATCCTCTCGCACGTGTTTTTACTCGACTAGCCTGCGGGAAGCATCCTCTCGCACGTGTTTTTACTCGAGTAGCCTGCGGGAAGCATCCTCTCGCACGTGTTTTAGCTCGACTAGCCTGCGGGATGTATCCTCTCGTCCGTGTTTTTACTCGACTAGCCTGCGGGATGCATCCTCTCGCACGTGTTTTTACTCGACTAGCCTGCGGGATGCATCCTCTCGCACGTGTTTTTGCTCGACTAGCCATGCGCATCCCAAAAAACCTGCGCATGCGCATCCCAAAAAACCTGCGCATGCGCATCCCACAAAACCTCGCAGGTGTTTTTACTCGACTAGCCTGCGGGATGCATCCTCCCGCACGTGTTTTTACTCGACTAGCCTGCGGGATGCATCCTCTCGCACGTGTTTTTGCTCGACTAGCCATGCGCATCCCAAAAAACCTGCGTATGCGCATCCCAAAAAACCTGCGCATGCACATCCCACAAAACCTGCGCATGCGCATCCCACAAAACCTCGCACGTGTTTTTACTCGACTAGCCTGCGGGAAGCATCCTCTCGCACGTGTTTTTGCTCGACTAGCCATGCGCATCCCAAAAAACCTGCGTATGCGCATCCCACAAAACCTGCGCATGCGCATCCCAAAAAACCTGCGCATGCGCATCCCACAAAACCTGCGCATGCGCATCCCACAAAACCTCGCACGTGTTTTTACTCGACTAGCCTGCGGGATGCATCCTCCCGCACGTGTTTTTACTCGACTAGCCTGCGGGATGTATCCTCTCGCACGTGTTTTTACTCGACTAGCCTGCGGGATGCATCCTCTCGCACATGTTTTTACTCGACTAGCCGGCGGGATGCATCCTCTCGCACGTGTTTTTACTGGACTAGCCTGCGGGATGCATCCTCTCGCACGTGTTTTTGCTCGACTAGCCTGCGGGATGCATCCTCTCGCACGTGTTTTTACTCGACTAGCCTGCGGGATGCATCCTCTCGCACGTGTTTTTGCTCGACTAGCCTGCGGGATGCATCCTCTCGCACGTGTTTTTGCTCGACTAGCCTGCGGGATGCATCCTCTCGCACGTGTTTTTGCTCGACTAGCCTGCGGGATGCATCCTCTCGCACGTGTTTTTGCTCGACTAGCCTGCGGGATGCATCCTCTCGCACGTGTTTTTACTCGACTAGCCTGCGGGATGCATCCTCTCGCACGTGTTTTTACTCGACTAGCCTGCGGGAAACATCCTCTCGCACGTGTTTTTACTCGACTAGCCTGCGGGAAGCATCCTCTCGCACGTGTTTTAACTCGACTAGCCTGCGGGATGTATCCTCTCGTACGTGTTTTTACTCGACTAGCCTGCGGGATGCATCCTCTCGCACGTGTTTTTGCTCGACTAGCCTGCGGGATGCATCCTCTCGCACGTGTTTTTGCTCGACTAGCCATGCGCATCCCAAAAAACCTGCGCATGCACATCCCAAAAAACCTGCGCATGCGCAACCCACAAAACCTGCACATGCGCATCCCACAAAACCTGCGCATACGCATCCCACAAAACCTCGCACGTGTTTTTACTCGACTAGCCGGCGGGATGCATCCTCTCGCACGTGTTTTTACTGGACTAGCCTGCGGGATGCATCCTCTCGCACGTGTTTTTACTCGACTAGCCTGCGGGATGCATCCTCTCGCACGTGTTTTTGCTCGACTAGCCATGCGCATCCCAAAAAACCTGCGTATGCGCATCCCAAAAAACCTGCGCATGCGCATCCCACAAAACCTGCGCATGCGCATCCCACAAAACCTCGCACGTGTTTTTACTCGACTAGCCTGCGGGAAGCATCCTCTCGCACGTGTTTTTACTCGACTAGCCTGCGGGAACCATCCTCTTGCACGTGTTTTTACTCGACTAGCCTGCGGGATGCATCCTCTCGCACGTGTTTTTGCTCGACTAGCCTGCGGGAAGCATCCTCTCGCACGTGTTTTTACTCGACTAGCCTGCGGGAACCATCCTCTTGCACGTGTTTTTACTCGACTAGCCTGCGGGATGCATCCTCTCGCACGTGTTTTTGCTCGACTAGCCTGCGGGATGCATCCTCTCGCACGTCTTTTTACTCGACTAGCCTGCGGGATGCATCCTCTCGCACGTGTTTTTACTCGACTAGCCTGCGGGATGCATCCTCTCGCACGTGTTTTTGCTCGACTAGCCATGCGCATCCCAAAAAACCTGCGTATGCGCATCCCAAAAAACCTGCGCATGCACATCCCACAAAACCTGCGCATGCGCATCCCACAAAACCTCGCACGTGTTTTTACTCGACTAGCCTGCGGGAAGCATCCTCTCGCACGTGTTTTTGCTCGACTAGCCATGCGCATCCCAAAAAACCTGCGTATGCGCATCCCACAAAACCTGCGCATGCGCATCCCAAAAAACCTGCGCATGCGCATCCCACAAAACCTGCGCATGCGCATCCCACAAAACCTCGCACGTGTTTTTACTCGACTAGCCTGCGGGATGCATCCTCCCGCACGTGTTTTTACTCGACTAGCCTGCGGGATGTATCCTCTCGCACGTGTTTTTACTCGACTAGCCTGCGGGATGCATCCTCTCGCACATGTTTTTACTCGACTAGCCGGCGGGATGCATCCTCTCGCACGTGTTTTTACTGGACTAGCCTGCGGGATGCATCCTCTCGCACGTGTTTTTGCTCGACTAGCCTGCGGGATGCATCCTCTCGCACGTGTTTTTACTCGACTAGCCTGCGGGATGCATCCTCTCGCACGTGTTTTTGCTCGACTAGCCTGCGGGATGCATCCTCTCGCACGTGTTTTTGCTCGACTAGCCTGCGGGATGCATCCTCTCGCACGTGTTTTTGCTCGACTAGCCTGCGGGATGCATCCTCTCGCACGTGTTTTTGCTCGACTAGCCTGCGGGATGCATCCTCTCGCACGTGTTTTTACTCGACTAGCCTGCGGGATGCATCCTCTCGCACGTGTTTTTACTCGACTAGCCTGCGGGAAACATCCTCTCGCACGTGTTTTTACTCGACTAGCCTGCGGGAAGCATCCTCTCGCACGTGTTTTAACTCGACTAGCCTGCGGGATGTATCCTCTCGTACGTGTTTTTGCTCGACTAGCCATGCGCATCCCAAAAAACCTGCGCATGCACATCCCAAAAAACCTGCGCATGCGCAACCCACAAAACCTGCACATGCGCATCCCACAAAACCTGCGCATACGCATCCCACAAAACCTCGCACGTGTTTTTACTCGACTAGCCGGCGGGATGCATCCTCTCGCACGTGTTTTTACTGGACTAGCCTGCGGGATGCATCCTCTCGCACGTGTTTTTACTCGACTAGCCTGCGGGATGCATCCTCTCGCACGTGTTTTTGCTCGACTAGCCATGCGCATCCCAAAAAACCTGCGTATGCGCATCCCAAAAAACCTGCGCATGCGCATCCCACAAAACCTGCGCATGCGCATCCCACAAAACCTCGCACGTGTTTTTACTCGACTAGCCTGCGGGAAGCATCCTCTCGCACGTGTTTTTACTCGACTAGCCTGCGGGAACCATCCTCTTGCACGTGTTTTTACTCGACTAGCCTGCGGGATGCATCCTCTCGCACGTGTTTTTGCTCGACTAGCCTGCGGGATGCATCCTCTCGCACGTCTTTTTACTCGACTAGCCTGCGGGATGCATCCTCTCGCACGTGTTTTTACTCGACTAGCCTGCGGGATGCATCCTCTCGCACGTGTTTTTACTCGACTAGCCATGCGCATCCCAAAAAACCTGCGCATGCGCATCCCACAAAACCTCGCACGTGTCTTTACTCGACTAGCCTGCGGGATGCATCATCTCGCACGTGTTTTTGCTCGACTAGCCTACGGGAAGCATCCTCTCGCACGTGTTTTTACTCGACTAGCCTGCGGGAAGCATCCTCTTGCACGTGTTTTTACTCGACTAGCCTGCGGGAAGCATCCTCTTGCACGTGTTTTTACTCGACTAGCCTGCGGGATGCATCCTCTCGCACGTGTTTTTTACTCGACTAGCCTGCGGGATGCATCCTCTCGCACGTGTTTTTACTCGACTAGGCTGCGGGATGCATCCTCACGCACGTGTTTTACTCGACTAGCCTGCGGGATGCATCCTCTCGCACGTGTTTTTACTCGACTAGCCTGCGGGATGCATCCTCCCGCACGTGTTTTTACTCGACTAGCCTGCGGGATGCATCCTCTCGCACGTGTTTTTGCTCGACTAGCCTGCGGGATGCATCCTCTCGCACGTGTTTTTGCTCGACTAGCCATGCGCATCCCAAAAAACCTGCGCATGCGCATCCCACAAAACCTGCGCATGCGCATCCCACAAAACCTGCGCATACGCATCCCACAAAACCTCGCACGTGTTTTTACTCGACTAGCCGGCGGGATGCATCCTCTCGCACGTGTTTTTACTGGACTAGCCTGCGGGATGCATCCTCTCGCACGTGTTTTTGCTCGACTAGCCTGCGGGATGCATCCTCTCGCACGTGTTTTTACTCGACCAGTCTGCGGGATGCACCCTCTCGCACGTGTTTTTACTCGACCAGCCTGCGGGATGCATCCTCTCGCATGTGTTTTTACTCGACTAGCCATGCGCATCCCAAAAAACCTGCGCATGCGCATCCCAAAAAACCTGCGCATGCGCATCCCAGAAAACCTGCGCATGCGCATCCCACAAAACCTGCGTATGCGCATCCCACAAAACCTCGCACGTGTTTTTACTCGACTAGCCTGCGGGATGCATCCTCGCGCACGTGTTTTTACTCGACTAGCCTGCGGGAAGCATCCTCTCGCACGTGTTTTTACTCGACTAGCCTGCGGGAAGCATCCTTTTGCACGTGTCTTTACTCGACTAGCCTGCGGGATGCATCATCTCGCACGTGTTTTTACTCGACTAGCCTGCGGGATGCATCCTCTCGCACGTCTTTTTGCTCGACTAGCCTGCGGGATGCATCCTCTCGCACGTGTTTTTACTCGACTAGCCTGCGGGATGCATCCTCCCGCACGTGTTTTTACTCGACTAGCCTGCGGGATGCATCCTCCCGCACGTGTTTTTGCTCGACTCGCCTGCGGGATGCATCCTCTCGCACGTGTTTTTGCTCGACTAGCCTGCGGGATGCATCCTCTTGCACGTGTTTTTACTCGACTAGCCTGCGGGATGCATCCTCTCGCACGTGTTTTTACTCGACTAGCCTGCGGGATGCATCCTCTCGCACGTGTTTTTACTCGACTAGGCTGCGGGATGCATCCTCACGCACGTGTTTTACTCGACTAGCCTGCGGGATGCATCCTCTCGCACGTGTTTTTACTCGACTAGCCTGCGGGATGCATCCTCCCGCACGTGTTTTTACTCGACTAGCCTGCGGGATGCATCCTCTCGCACGTGTTTTTGCTCGACTAGCCTGCGGGATGCATCCTCTCGCACGTGTTTTTGCTCGACTAGCCATGCGCATCCCAAAAAACCTGCGCATGCGCATCCCACAAAACCTGCGCATGCGCATCCCACAAAACCTGCGCATACGCATCCCACAAAACCTCGCACGTGTTTTTACTCGACTAGCCGGCGGGATGCATCCTCTCGCACGTGTTTTTACTGGACTAGCCTGCGGGATGCATCCTCTCGCACGTGTTTTTGCTCGACTAGCCTGCGGGATGCATCCTCTCGCACGTGTTTTTACTCGACCAGTCTGCGGGATGCACCCTCTCGCACGTGTTTTTACTCGACCAGCCTGCGGGATGCATCCTCTCGCATGTGTTTTTACTCGACTAGCCATGCGCATCCCAAAAAACCTGCGCATGCGCATCCCAAAAAACCTGCGCATGCGCATCCCAGAAAACCTGCGCATGCGCATCCCACAAAACCTGCGTATGCGCATCCCACAAAACCTCGCACGTGTTTTTACTCGACTAGCCTGCGGGATGCATCCTCGCGCACGTGTTTTTACTCGACTAGCCTGCGGGAAGCATCCTCTCGCACGTGTTTTTACTCGACTAGCCTGCGGGAAGCATCCTTTTGCACGTGTCTTTACTCGACTAGCCTGCGGGATGCATCATCTCGCACGTGTTTTTACTCGACTAGCCTGCGGGATGCATCCTCTCGCACGTCTTTTTGCTCGACTAGCCTGCGGGATGCATCCTCTCGCACGTGTTTTTACTCGACTAGCCTGCGGGATGCATCCTCCCGCACGTGTTTTTACTCGACTAGCCTGCGGGATGCATCCTCCCGCACGTGTTTTTGCTCGACTCGCCTGCGGGATGCATCCTCTCGCACGTGTTTTTGCTCGACTAGCCTGCGGGATGCATCCTCTCGCACGTGTTTTTGCTCGACTAGCCTGCGGGATGCATCCTCTCGCACGTGTTTTTGCTCGACTAGCCTGCGGGATGCATCCTCTCGCACGTGTTTTTACTCGACTAGCCTGCGGGATGCATCCTCTCGCACGTGTTTTTACTCGACTAGCCTGCGGGAAGCATCCTCTCGCACGTGTTTTTACTCGACTAGCCTGCGGGATGCATCCTCTCGCACGTGTTTTTACTCGACTAGGCTGCGGGATGCATCCTCTCGCACGTGTTTTTACTCGACTAGCCTGCGGGATGTATCCTCTCGCACGTGTTTTTACTCGTCTAGCCTGCGGGATGCATCCTCTCGCACATGTTTTTACTCGACTAGCCGGCGGGATGCATCCTCTCGCACGTGTTTTTACTGGACTAGCCTGCGGGATGCATCCTCTCGCACGTGTTTTTGCTCGACTAGCCTGCGGGATGCATCCTCTCGCACGTGTTTTTACTCGACTAGCCTGCGGGATGCATCCTCTCGCACGTGTTTTTGCTCGACTAGCCTGCGGGATGCATCCTCTCGCACGTGTTTTTGCTCGACTAGCCTGCGGGATGCATCCTCTCGCACGTGTTTTTGCTCGACTAGCCTGCGGGATGCATCCTCTCGCACGTGTTTTTGCTCGACTAGCCTGCGGGATGCATCCTCTCGCACGTGTTTTTACTCGACTAGCCTGCGGGATGCATCCTCTCGCACGTGTTTTTACTCGACTAGCCTGCGGGAAACATCCTCTCGCACGTGTTTTTACTCGACTAGCCTGCGGGAAGCATCCTCTCGCACGTGTTTTAACTCGACTAGCCTGCGGGATGTATCCTCTCGTACGTGTTTTTACTCGACTAGCCTGCGGGATGCATCCTCTCGCACGTGTTTTTGCTCGACTAGCCTGCGGGATGCATCCTCACGCACGTGTTTTACTCGACTAGCCTGCGGGATGCATCCTCTCGCACGTGTTTTTACTCGACTAGCCTGCGGGATGCATCCTCCCGCACGTGTTTTTACTCGACTAGCCTGCGGGATGCATCCTCTCGCACGTGTTTTTACTCGACTAGCTTGCGGGATGCATCCTCTCGCACATCTTTTTACTCGACTAGCCTGCGGGATGCATCCTCTCGCACGTGTTTTTACTCGACTAGCCTGCGGGATGCATCCTCTCGCACGTGTTTTTGCTCGACTAGCCTGCGGGATGCATCCTCTCGCACGTGTTTTTGCTCGACTAGCCTGCGGGATGCATCCTCTCGCACGTGTTTTTACTCGACTAGCCTGCGGGATGCATCCTCCCGCACGTGTTTTTACTCGACTAGCCTGCGGGATGCATCCTCTCGCACGTGTTTTTGCTCGACTAGCCTGCGGGATGCATCCTCTCGCACGTGTTTTTGCTCGACTAGCCTGCGGGATGCATCCTCTCGCACGTGTTTTTGCTCGACTAGCCTGCGGGATGCATCCTCTCGCACGTGTTTTTGCTCGACTAGCCTGCGGGATGCATCCTCTCGCACGTGTTTTTACTCGACTAGCCTGCGGGGTGCATCCTCTCGCACGTGTTTTTACTCGACTAGCCTGCGGGAAGCATCCTCTCGCACGTGTTTTTACTCGACTAGCCTGCGGGATGCATCCTCTCGCACGTGTTTTTACTCGACTAGGCTGCGGGATGCATCCTCTCGCACGTGTTTTTACTCGACTAGCCTGCGGGAAGCATCCTCTCGCACGTGTTTTTTCTCGACTAGCCTGCGGGAAGCATCCTCTTGCACGTGTTTTTACTCGACTAGCCTGCGGGATGCATCCTCTCGCACGTGTTTTTGCTCGACTAGCCTGCGGGATGCATCCTCTCGCACGTGTTTTTGCTCGACTAGCCTGCGGGATGCATCCTCTCGCACGTGTTTTTACTCGACTAGACTGCGGGATGCATCCTCACGCACGTGTTTTACTCGACTAGCCTGCGGGATGCATCCTCTCGCACGTGTTTTTACTCGACTAGCCTGCGGGATGCATCCTCCCGCACGTGTTTTTACTCGACTAGCCTGCGGGATGCATCCTCTCGCACGTGTTTTTGCTCGACTAACCTGCGGGATGCATCCTCTCGCACGTGTTTTTGCTCGACTAGCCTGCGGGATGCATCCTCTCGCACGTGTTTTTACTCGACCAGCCTGCGGGATGCATCCTCTCGCACGTGTTTTTACTCGACTAGCCGGCGGGATGCATCCTCTCGCACGTGTTTTTACTGGACTAGCCTGCGGGATGCATCCTCTCGCACCAGTTTTTGCTCGACTAGCCTGCGGGATGCATCCTCTCGCACGTGTTTTTACTCGACTAGCCTGCGGGATGCATCCTCTCGCACGTGTTTTTGCTCGACTAGCCTGCGGGATGCATCCTCTCGCAGGTGTTTTTGCTCGACTAGCCTGCGGGATGCATCCTCTCGCACGTGTTTTTGCTCGACTAGCCTGCGGGATGCATCCTCTCGCACGTGTTTTTACTCGACTAGCCTGCGGGATGCATCCTCTCGCACGTGTTTTTACTCGACTAGCCTGCGGGAAGCATCCTCTCGCACGTGTTTTTACTCGAGTAGCCTGCGGGAAGCATCCTCTCGCACGTGTTTTAACTCGACTAGCCTGCGGGATGTATCCTCTCGTCCGTGTTTTTACTCGACTAGCCTGCGGGATGCATCCTCTCGCACGTGTTTTTACTCGACTAGCCTGCGGGATGCATCCTCTCGCACGTGTTTTTGCTCGACTAGCCATGCGCATCCCAAAAAACCTGCGTATGCGCATCCCAAAAAACCTGCGCATGCGCATCCCACAAAACCTGCGCATGCGCATCCCACAAAACCTCGCACGTGTTTTTACTCGACTAGCCTGCGGGAAGCATCCTCTCGCACGTGTTTTTGCTCGACTAGCCATGCGCATCCCAAAAAACCTGCGTATGCGCATCCCACAAAACCTGCGCATGCGCATCCCAAAAAACCTGCGCATGCGCATCCCACAAAACCTGCGCATGCGCATCCCACAAAACCTCGCACGTGTTTTTACTCGACTAGCCTGCGGGATGCATCCTCCCGCACGTGTTTTTACTCGACTAGCCTGCGGGATGTATCCTCTCGCACGTGTTTTTACTCGACTAGCCTGCGGGATGCATCCTCTCGCACATGTTTTTACTCGACTAGCCGGCGGGATGCATCCTCTCGCACGTGTTTTTACTGGACTAGCCTGCGGGATGCATCCTCTCGCACGTGTTTTTGCTCGACTAGCCTGCGGGATGCATCCTCTCGCACGTGTTTTTGCTCGACTAGCCATGCGCATCCCGAAAAACCTGCGCATGCGCATCCCAAAAAACCTGCGCATGCGCATCCCACAAAACCTGCACATGCGCATCCCACAAAACCTGCGCATACGCATCCCACAAAACCTCGCACGTGTTTTTACTCGACTAGCCGGCGGGATGCATCCTCTCGCACGTGTTTTTACTGGACTAGCCTGCGGGATGCATCCTCTCGCACGTGTTTTTACTCGACTAGCCTGCGGGATGCATCCTCTCGCACGTGTTTTTGCTCGACTAGCCATGCGCATCCCAAAAAACCTGCGTATGCGCATCCCAAAAAACCTGCGCATGCGCATCCCACAAAACCTGCGCATGCGCATCCCACAAAACCTCGCACGTGTTTTTACTCGACTAGCCTGCGGGAAGCATCCTCTCGCACGTGTTTTTACTCGACTAGCCTGCGGGAACCATCCTCTTGCACGTGTTTTTACTCGACTAGCCTGCGGGATGCATCCTCTCGCACGTGTTTTTGCTCGACTAGCCTGCGGGATGCATCCTCTCGCACGTCTTTTTACTCGACTAGCCTGCGGGATGCATCCTCTCGCACGTGTTTTTACTCGACTAGCCTGCGGGATGCATCCTCTCGCACGTGTTTTTACTCGACCAGCCTGCGGGATGCACCCTCTCGCACGTGTTTTTACTCGACTAGCCTGCGGGATGCATCCTCTCGCATGTGTTTTTACTCGACTAGCCATGCGCATCCCAAAAAACCTGCGCATGCGCATCCCACAAAACCTGCGCATGCGCATCCCACAAAACCTGCGCATACGCATCCCACAAAACCTCGCACGTGTTTTTACTCGACTAGCCGGCGGGATGCATCCTCTCGCACGTGTTTTTACTGGACTAGCCGGCGGGATGCATCCTCTCGCACGTGTTTTTGCTCGACTAGCCTGCGGGATGCATCCTCTCGCACGTGTTTTTACTCGACTAGGCTGCGGGATGCATCCTCACGCACGTGTTTTACTCGACTAGCCTGCGGGATGCATCCTCTCGCACGTGTTTTTACTCGACTAGCCTGCGGGATGCATCCTCTCGCACGTGTTTTTACTCGACTAGGCTGCGGGATGCATCCTCACGCACGTGTTTTACTCGACTAGCCTGCGGGATGCATCCTCTCGCACGTGTTTTTACTCGACTAGCCTGCGGGATGCATCCTCCCGCACGTGTTTTTACTCGACTAGCCTGCGGGATGCATCCTCTCGCACGTGTTTTTGCTCGACTAGCCTGCGGGATGCATCCTCTCGCACGTGTTTTTGCTCGACTAGCCATGCGCATCCCAAAAAACCTGCGCATGCGCATCCCACAAAACCTGCGCATGCGCATCCCACAAAACCTGCGCATACGCATCCCACAAAACCTCGCACGTGTTTTTACTCGACTAGCCGGCGGGATGCATCCTCTCGCACGTGTTTTTACTGGACTAGCCTGCGGGATGCATCCTCTCGCACGTGTTTTTGCTCGACTAGCCTGCGGGATGCATCCTCTCGCACGTGTTTTTACTCGACCAGTCTGCGGGATGCACCCTCTCGCACGTGTTTTTACTCGACCAGCCTGCGGGATGCATCCTCTCGCATGTGTTTTTACTCGACTAGCCATGCGCATCCCAAAAAACCTGCGCATGCGCATCCCAGAAAACCTGCGCATGCGCATCCCACAAAACCTGCGTATGCGCATCCCACAAAACCTCGCACGTGTTTTTACTCGACTAGCCTGCGGGATGCATCCTCGCGCACGTGTTTTTACTCGACTAGCCTGCGGGAAGCATCCTCTCGCACGTGTTTTTACTCGACTAGCCTGCGGGAAGCATCCTTTTGCACGTGTCTTTACTCGACTAGCCTGCGGGATGCATCCTCTCGCACGTGTTTTTACTCGACTAGCCTGCGGGATGCATCCTCCCGCACGTGTTTTTACTCGACTAGCCTGCGGGATGCATCCTCTCGCACGTGTTTTTACTCGACTAGCCTGCGGGATGCATCCTCTCGCACATCTTTTTACTCGACTAGCCTGCGGGATGCATCCTCTCGCACGTGTTTTTACTCGACTAGCCTGCGGGATGCATCCTCTCGCATGTGTTTTTACTCGACTAGCCTGCGGGATGCATCCTCTCGCACGTGTTTTTACTCGACTAGCCTGCGGGAAACATCCTCTCGCACGTGTTTTTACTCGACTAGCCTGCGGGAAGCATCCTCTCGCACGTGTTTTAACTCGACTAGCCTGCGGGATGTATCCTCTCGTACGTGTTTTTACTCGACTAGCCTGCGGGATGCATCCTCTCGCACGTGTTTTTGCTCGACTAGCCTGCGGGATGCATCCTCTCGCACGTGTTTTTACTCGACTAGCCGGCGGGATGCATCCTCCCGCACGTGTTTTTACTCGACTAGCCTGCGGGATGCATCCTCTCGCACGTGTTTTTACTCGACTAGCCTGCGGGAAGCATCCTCTCGCACGTGTTTTTACTCGACTAGCCTGCGGGATGCATCCTCTCGCACGTGTTTTTACTCGACTAGGCTGCGGGATGCATCCTCTCGCACGTGTTTTTACTCGACTAGCCTGCGGGAAGCATCCTCTCGCACGTGTTTTTACTCGACTAGCCTGCGGGAAGCATCCTCTTGCACGTGTTTTTACTCGACTAGCCTGCGGGATGCATCCTCTCGCACGTGTTTTTGCTCGACTAGCCTGCGGGATGCATCCTCTCGCACGTGTTTTTGCTCGACTAGCCTGCGGGATGCATCCTCTCGCACGTGTTTTTACTCGACTAGACTGCGGGATGCATCCTCACGCACGTGTTTTACTCGACTAGCCTGCGGGATGCATCCTCTCGCACGTGTTTTTACTCGACTAGCCTGCGGGATGCATCCTCCCGCACGTGTTTTTACTCGACTAGCCTGCGGGATGCATCCTCTCGCACGTGTTTTTGCTCGACTAGCCTGCGGGATGCATCCTCTCGCACGTGTTTTTGCTCGACTAGCCTGCGGGATGCATCCTCTCGCACGTGTTTTTACTCGACCAGCCTGCGGGATGCATCCTCTCGCACGTGTTTTTACTCGACTAGCCGGCGGGATGCATCCTCTCGCACGTGTTTTTACTGGACTAGCCTGCGGGATGCATCCTCTCGCACCAGTTTTTGCTCGACTAGCCTGCGGGATGCATCCTCTCGCACGTGTTTTTACTCGACTAGCCTGCGGGATGCATCCTCTCGCACGTGTTTTTGCTCGACTAGCCTGCGGGATGCATCCTCTCGCACGTGTTTTTGCTCGACTAGCCTGCGGGATGCATCCTCTCGCAGGTGTTTTTGCTCGACTAGCCTGCGGGATGCATCCTCTCGCACGTGTTTTTGCTCGACTAGCCTGCGGGATGCATCCTCTCGCACGTGTTTTTACTCGACTAGCCTGCGGGATGCATCCTCTCGCACGTGTTTTTACTCGACTAGCCTGCGGGAAGCATCCTCTCGCACGTGTTTTTACTCGAGTAGCCTGCGGGAAGCATCCTCTCGCACGTGTTTTAACTCGACTAGCCTGCGGGATGTATCCTCTCGTCCGTGTTTTTACTCGACTAGCCTGCGGGATGCATCCTCTCGCACGTGTTTTTGCTCGACTAGCCTGCGGGATGCATCCTCTCGCACGTGTTTTTGCTCGACTAGCCATGCGCATCCCAAAAAACCTGCGCATGCGCATCCCAAAAAACCTGCGCATGCGCATCCCACAAAACCTGCGCATGCGCATCCCACAAAACCTGCGCATACGCATCCCACAAAACCTCGCACGTGTTTTTACTCGACTAGCCGGCGGGATGCATCCTCTCGCACGTGTTTTTACTGGACTAGCCTGCGGGATGCATCCTCTCGCACGTGTTTTTACTCGACTAGCCTGCGGGATGCATCCTCTCGCACGTGTTTTTGCTCGACTAGCCATGCGCATCCCAAAAAACCTGCGTATGCGCATCCCAAAAAACCTGCGCATGCGCATCCCACAAAACCTGCGCATGCGCATCCCACAAAACCTCGCACGTGTTTTTACTCGACTAGCCTGCGGGAAGCATCCTCTCGCACGTGTTTTTGCTCGACTAGCCATGCGCATCCCAAAAAACCTGCGTATGCGCATCCCACAAAACCTGCGCATGCGCATCCCAAAAAACCTGCGCATGCGCATCCCACAAAACCTGCGCATGCGCATCCCACAAAACCTCGCACGTGTTTTTACTCGACTAGCCTGCGGGATGCATCCTCCCGCACGTGTTTTTACTCGACTAGCCTGCGGGATGTATCCTCTCGCACGTGTTTTTACTCGACTAGCCTGCGGGATGCATCCTCTCGCACATGTTTTTACTCGACTAGCCGGCGGGATGCATCCTCTCGCACGTGTTTTTACTGGACTAGCCTGCGGGATGCATCCTCTCGCACGTGTTTTTGCTCGACTAGCCTGCGGGATGCATCCTCTCGCACGTGTTTTTGCTCGACTAGCCTGCGGGATGCATCCTCTCGCACGTGTTTTTGCTCGACTAGCCATGCGCATCCCGAAAAACCTGCGCATGCGCATCCCAAAAAACCTGCGCATGCGCATCCCACAAAACCTGCACATGCGCATCCCACAAAACCTGCGCATACGCATCCCACAAAACCTCGCACGTGTTTTTACTCGACTAGCCGGCGGATGCATCCTCTCGCACGTGTTTTTACTGGACTAGCCTGCGGGATGCATCCTCTCGCACGTGTTTTTACTCGACCAGCCTGCGGGATGCATCCTCTCGCATGTGTTTTTACTCGACTAGCCATGCGCATCCCAAAAAACCTGCGCATGCGCATCCCAGAAAACCTGCGCATGCGCATCCCACAAAACCTGCGTATGCGCATCCCACAAAACCTCGCACGTGTTTTTACTCGACTAGCCTGCGGGATGCATCCTCGCGCACGTGTTTTTACTCGACTAGCCTGCGGGAAGCATCCTCTCGCACGTGTTTTTACTCGACTAGCCTGCGGGAAGCATCCTTTTGCACGTGTCTTTACTCGACTAGCCTGCGGGATGCATCCTCTCGCACGTGTTTTTACTCGACTAGCCTGCGGGATGCATCCTCCCGCACGTGTTTTTACTCGACTAGCCTGCGGGATGCATCCTCTCGCACGTGTTTTTACTCGACTAGCCTGCGGGATGCATCCTCTCGCACATCTTTTTACTCGACTAGCCTGCGGGATGCATCCTCTCGCACGTGTTTTTACTCGACTAGCCTGCGGGATGCATCCTCTCGCATGTGTTTTTACTCGACTAGCCTGCGGGATGCATCCTCTCGCACGTGTTTTTACTCGACTAGCCTGCGGGAAACATCCTCTCGCACGTGTTTTTACTCGACTAGCCTGCGGGAAGCATCCTCTCGCACGTGTTTTAACTCGACTAGCCTGCGGGATGTATCCTCTCGTACGTGTTTTTACTCGACTAGCCTGCGGGATGCATCCTCTCGCACGTGTTTTTGCTCGACTAGCCTGCGGGATGCATCCTCTCGCACGTGTTTTTACTCGACTAGCCTGCGGGATGCATCCTCCCGCACGTGTTTTTACTCGACTAGCCTGCGGGATGCATCCTCTCGCACGTGTTTTTGCTCGACTAGCCTGCGGGATGCATCCTCTCGCACGTGTTTTTGCTCGACTAGCCTGCGGGATGCATCCTCTCGCACGTGTTTTTGCTCGACTAGCCTGCGGGATGCATCCTCTCGCACGTGTTTTTGCTCGACTAGCCTGCGGGATGCATCCTCTCGCACGTGTTTTTACTCGACTAGCCTGCGGGATGCATCCTCTCGCACGTGTTTTTACTCGACTAGCCTGCGGGAAGCATCCTCTCGCACGTGTTTTTACTCGACTAGCCTGCGGGATGCATCCTCTCGCACGTGTTTTTACTCGACTAGGCTGCGGGATGCATCCTCTCGCACGTGTTTTTACTCGACTAGCCTGCGGGAAGCATCCTCTCGCACGTGTTTTTACTCGACTAGCCTGCGGGAAGCATCCTCTTGCACGTGTTTTTACTCGACTAGCCTGCGGGATGCATCCTCTCGCACGTGTTTTTGCTCGACTAGCCTGCGGGATGCATCCTCTCGCACGTGTTTTTGCTCGACTAGCCTGCGGGATGCATCCTCTCGCACGTGTTTTTACTCGACTAGACTGCGGGATGCATCCTCACGCACGTGTTTTACTCGACTAGCCTGCGGGATGCATCCTCTCGCACGTGTTTTTACTCGACTAGCCTGCGGGATGCATCCTCCCGCACGTGTTTTTACTCGACTAGCCTGCGGGATGCATCCTCTCGCACGTGTTTTTGCTCGACTAGCCTGCGGGATGCATCCTCTCGCACGTGTTTTTGCTCGACTAGCCTGCGGGATGCATCCTCTCGCACGTGTTTTTACTCGACCAGCCTGCGGGATGCATCCTCTCGCACGTGTTTTTACTCGACTAGCCGGCGGGATGCATCCTCTCGCACGTGTTTTTACTGGACTAGCCTGCGGGATGCATCCTCTCGCACCAGTTTTTGCTCGACTAGCCTGCGGGATGCATCCTCTCGCACGTGTTTTTACTCGACTAGCCTGCGGGATGCATCCTCTCGCACGTGTTTTTGCTCGACTAGCCTGCGGGATGCATCCTCTCGCACGTGTTTTTGCTCGACTAGCCTGCGGGATGCATCCTCTCGCAGGTGTTTTTGCTCGACTAGCCTGCGGGATGCATCCTCTCGCACGTGTTTTTGCTCGACTAGCCTGCGGGATGCATCCTCTCGCACGTGTTTTTACTCGACTAGCCTGCGGGATGCATCCTCTCGCACGTGTTTTTACTCGACTAGCCTGCGGGAAGCATCCTCTCGCACGTGTTTTTACTCGAGTAGCCTGCGGGAAGCATCCTCTCGCACGTGTTTTAACTCGACTAGCCTGCGGGATGTATCCTCTCGTCCGTGTTTTTACTCGACTAGCCTGCGGGATGCATCCTCTCGCACGTGTTTTTGCTCGACTAGCCTGCGGGATGCATCCTCTCGCACGTGTTTTTGCTCGACTAGCCATGCGCATCCCAAAAAACCTGCGCATGCGCATCCCAAAAAACCTGCGCATGCGCATCCCACAAAACCTGCGCATGCGCATCCCACAAAACCTGCGCATACGCATCCCACAAAACCTCGCACGTGTTTTTACTCGACTAGCCGGCGGGATGCATCCTCTCGCACGTGTTTTTACTGGACTAGCCTGCGGGATGCATCCTCTCGCACGTGTTTTTACTCGACTAGCCTGCGGGATGCATCCTCTCGCACGTGTTTTTGCTCGACTAGCCATGCGCATCCCAAAAAACCTGCGTATGCGCATCCCAAAAAACCTGCGCATGCGCATCCCACAAAACCTGCGCATGCGCATCCCACAAAACCTCGCACGTGTTTTTACTCGACTAGCCTGCGGGAAGCATCCTCTCGCACGTGTTTTTGCTCGACTAGCCATGCGCATCCCAAAAAACCTGCGTATGCGCATCCCACAAAACCTGCGCATGCGCATCCCAAAAAACCTGCGCATGCGCATCCCACAAAACCTGCGCATGCGCATCCCACAAAACCTCGCACGTGTTTTTACTCGACTAGCCTGCGGGATGCATCCTCCCGCACGTGTTTTTACTCGACTAGCCTGCGGGATGTATCCTCTCGCACGTGTTTTTACTCGACTAGCCTGCGGGATGCATCCTCTCGCACATGTTTTTACTCGACTAGCCGGCGGGATGCATCCTCTCGCACGTGTTTTTACTGGACTAGCCTGCGGGATGCATCCTCTCGCACGTGTTTTTGCTCGACTAGCCTGCGGGATGCATCCTCTCGCACGTGTTTTTGCTCGACTAGCCATGCGCATCCCGAAAAACCTGCGCATGCGCATCCCAAAAAACCTGCGCATGCGCATCCCACAAAACCTGCACATGCGCATCCCACAAAACCTGCGCATACGCATCCCACAAAACCTCGCACGTGTTTTTACTCGACTAGCCGGCGGGATGCATCCTCTCGCACGTGTTTTTACTGGACTAGCCTGCGGGATGCATCCTCTCGCACGTGTTTTTACTCGACTAGCCTGCGGGATGCATCCTCTCGCACGTGTTTTTGCTCGACTAGCCATGCGCATCCCAAAAAACCTGCGTATGCGCATCCCAAAAAACCTGCGCATGCGCATCCCACAAAACCTGCGCATGCGCATCCCACAAAACCTCGCACGTGTTTTTACTCGACTAGCCTGCGGGAAGCATCCTCTCGCACGTGTTTTTACTCGACTAGCCTGCGGGAACCATCCTCTTGCACGTGTTTTTACTCGACTAGCCTGCGGGATGCATCCTCTCGCACGTGTTTTTGCTCGACTAGCCTGCGGGATGCATCCTCTCGCACGTCTTTTTACTCGACTAGCCTGCGGGATGCATCCTCTCGCACGTGTTTTTACTCGACTAGCCTGCGGGATGCATCCTCTCGCACGTGTTTTTACTCGACCAGCCTGCGGGATGCACCCTCTCGCACGTGTTTTTACTCGACTAGCCTGCGGGATGCATCCTCTCGCATGTGTTTTTACTCGACTAGCCATGCGCATCCCAAAAAACCTGCGCATGCGCATCCCACAAAACCTGCGCATACGCATCCCACAAAACCTCGCACGTGTTTTTACTCGACTAGCCGGCGGGATGCATCCTCTCGCACGTGTTTTTACTGGACTAGCCGGCGGGATGCATCCTCTCGCACGTGTTTTTGCTCGACTAGCCTGCGGGATGCATCCTCTCGCACGTGTTTTTACTCGACTAGGCTGCGGGATGCATCCTCACGCACGTGTTTTACTCGACTAGCCTGCGGGATGCATCCTCTCGCACGTGTTTTTACTCGACTAGCCTGCGGGATGCATCCTCTCGCACGTGTTTTTACTCGACTAGGCTGCGGGATGCATCCTCACGCACGTGTTTTACTCGACTAGCCTGCGGGATGCATCCTCTCGCACGTGTTTTTACTCGACTAGCCTGCGGGATGCATCCTCCCGCACGTGTTTTTACTCGACTAGCCTGCGGGATGCATCCTCTCGCACGTGTTTTTGCTCGACTAGCCTGCGGGATGCATCCTCTCGCACGTGTTTTTGCTCGACTAGCCATGCGCATCCCAAAAAACCTGCGCATGCGCATCCCACAAAACCTGCGCATGCGCATCCCACAAAACCTGCGCATACGCATCCCACAAAACCTCGCACGTGTTTTTACTCGACTAGCCGGCGGGATGCATCCTCTCGCACGTGTTTTTACTGGACTAGCCTGCGGGATGCATCCTCTCGCACGTGTTTTTGCTCGACTAGCCTGCGGGATGCATCCTCTCGCACGTGTTTTTACTCGACCAGTCTGCGGGATGCACCCTCTCGCACGTGTTTTTACTCGACCAGCCTGCGGGATGCATCCTCTCGCATGTGTTTTTACTCGACTAGCCATGCGCATCCCAAAAAACCTGCGCATGCGCATCCCAGAAAACCTGCGCATGCGCATCCCACAAAACCTGCGTATGCGCATCCCACAAAACCTCGCACGTGTTTTCACTCGACTAGCCTGCGGGATGCATCCTCGCGCACGTGTTTTTACTCGACTAGCCTGCGGGAAGCATCCTCTCGCACGTGTTTTTACTCGACTAGCCTGCGGGAAGCATCCTTTTGCACGTGTCTTTACTCGACTAGCCTGCGGGATGCATCCTCTCGCACGTGTTTTTACTCGACTAGCCTGCGGGATGCATCCTCTCGCACGTCTTTTTGCTCGACTAGCCTGCGGGATGCATCCTCTCGCACGTGTTTTTACTCGACTAGCCTGCGGGATGCATCCTCCCGCACGTGTTTTTACTCGACTAGCCTGCGGGATGCATCCTCCCGCACGTGTTTTTGCTCGACTCGCCTGCGGGATGCATCCTCTCGCACGTGTTTTTGCTCGACTAGCCTGCGGGATGCATCCTCTCGCACGTGTTTTTGCTCGACTAGCCTGCGGGATGCATCCTCTCGCACGTGTTTTTGCTCGACTAGCCTGCGGGATGCATCCTCTCGCACGTGTTTTTACTCGACTAGCCTGCGGGATGCATCCTCTCGCACGTGTTTTTACTCGACTGGCCTGCGGGATGCATCCTCTCGCACGTGTTTTTACTCGACTAGGCTGCGGGATGCATCCTCACGCACGTGTTTTACTCGACTAGCCTGCGGGATGCATCCTCTCGCACGTGTTTTTACTCGACTAGCCTGCGGGATGCATCCGCCCGCACGTGTTTTTACTCGACTAGCCTGCGGGATGCATCCTCTCGCACGTGTTTTTGCTCGACTAGCCTGCGGGATGCATCCTCTCGCACGTGTTTTTGCTCGACTAGCCATGCGCATCCCAAAAAACCTGCGCATGCGCATCCCACAAAACCTGCGCATGCGCATCCCACAAAACCTGCGCATACGCATCCCACAAAACCTCGCACGTGTTTTTACTCGACTAGCCGGCGGGATGCATCCTCTCGCACGTGTTTTTACTGGACTAGCCTGCGGGATGCATCCTCTCGCACGTGTTTTTGCTCGACTAGCCTGCGGGATGCATCCTCTCGCACGTGTTTTTACTCGACCAGTCTGCGGGATGCACCCTCTCGCACGTGTTTTTACTCGACCAGCCTGCGGGATGCATCCTCTCGCATGTGTTTTTACTCGACTAGCCATGCGCATCCCAAAAAACCTGCGCATGCGCATCCCAGAAAACCTGCGCATGCGCATCCCACAAAACCTGCGTATGCGCATCCCACAAAACCTCGCACGTGTTTTCACTCGACTAGCCTGCGGGATGCATCCTCGCGCACGTGTTTTTACTCGACTAGCCTGCGGGAAGCATCCTCTCGCACGTGTTTTTACTCGACTAGCCTGCGGGAAGCATCCTTTTGCACGTGTCTTTACTCGACTAGCCTGCGGGATGCATCCTCTCGCACGTGTTTTTACTCGACTAGCCTGCGGGATGCATCCTCTCGCACGTCTTTTTGCTCGACTAGCCTGCGGGATGCATCCTCTCGCACGTGTTTTTACTCGACTAGCCTGCGGGATGCATCCTCCCGCACGTGTTTTTACTCGACTAGCCTGCGGGATGCATCCTCCCGCACGTGTTTTTGCTCGACTCGCCTGCGGGATGCATCCTCTCGCACGTGTTTTTGCTCGACTAGCCTGCGGGATGCATCCTCTCGCACGTGTTTTTGCTCGACTAGCCTGCGGGATGCATCCTCTCGCACGTGTTTTTGCTCGACTAGCCTGCGGGATGCATCCTCTCGCACGTGTTTTTACTCGACTAGCCTGCGGGATGCATCCTCTCGCACGTGTTTTTACTCGACTAGCCTGCGGGAAGCATCCTCTCGCACGTGTTTTTACTCGACTAGCCTGCGAGATGCATCCTCTCGCACGTGTTTTTACTCGACTAGGCTGCGGGATGCATCCTCTCGCACGTGTTTTTACTCGACTAGCCTGCGGGATGTATCCTCTCGCACGTGTTTTTACTCGACTAGCCTGCGGGATGCATCCTCTCGCACATGTTTTTACTCGACTAGCCGGCGGGATGCATCCTCTCGCACGTGTTTTTACTGGACTAGCCTGCGGGATGCATCCTCTCGCACGTGTTTTTGCTCGACTAGCCTGCGGGATGCATCCTCTCGCACGTGTTTTTACTCGACTAGCCTGCGGGATGCATCCTCTCGCACGTGTTTTTGCTCGACTAGCCTGCGGGATGCATCCTCTCGCACGTGTTTTTGCTCGACTAGCCTGCGGGATGCATCCTCTCGCACGTGTTTTTGCTCGACTAGCCTGCGGGATGCATCCTCTCGCACGTGTTTTTGCTCGACTAGCCTGCGGGATGCATCCTCTCGCACGTGTTTTTACTCGACTAGCCTGCGGGAAGCATCCTCTCGCACGTCTTTTTACTCGACTAGCCTGCGGGAAACATCCTCTCGCACGTGTTTTTACTCGACTAGCCTGCGGGAAGCATCCTCTCGCACGTGTTTTTGCTCGACTAGCCTGCGGGATGTATCCTCTCGTACGTGTTTTTACTCGACTAGCCTGCGGGATGCATCCTCTCGCACGTGTTTTTGCTCGACTAGCCTGCGGGATGCATCCTCACGCACGTGTTTTACTCGACTAGCCTGGGGGATGCATCCTCTCGCACGTGTTTTTACTCGACTAGCCTGCGGGATGCATCCTCCCGCACGTGTTTTTACTCGACTAGCCTGCGGGATGCATCCTCTCGCACGTGTTTTTACTCGACTAGCCTGCGGGATGCATCCTCTCGCACATCTTTTTACTCGACTAGCCTGCGGGATGCATCCTCTCGCACGTGTTTTTACTCGACTAGCCTGCGGGATGCATCCTCTCGCACGTGTTTTTGCTCGACTAGCCTGCGGGATGCATCCTCTCGCACGTGTTTTTGCTCGACTAGCCTGCGGGATGCATCCTCTCGCACGTGTTTTTACTCGACTAGCCTGCGGGATGCATCCTCCCGCACGTGTTTTTACTCGACTAGCCTGCGGGATGCATCCTCTCGCACGTGTTTTTGCTCGACTAGCCTGCGGGATGCATCCTCTCGCACGTGTTTTTGCTCGACTAGCCTGCGGGATGCATCCTCTCGCACGTGTTTTTGCTCGACTAGCCTGCGGGATGCATCCTCTCGCACGTGTTTTTGCTCGACTAGCTTGCGGGATGCATCCTCTCGCACGTGTTTTTACTCGACTAGCCTGCGGGATGCATCCTCTCGCACGTGTTTTTACTCGACTAGCCTGCGGGAAGCATCCTCTCGCACGTGTTTTTACTCGACTAGCCTGCGGGATGCATCCTCTCGCACGTGTTTTTACTCGACTAGCCTGCGGGATGCATCCTCCCGCACGTGTTTTTACTCGACTAGCCTGCGGGATGCATCCTCTCGCACGTGTTTTTGCTCGACTAGCCTGCGGGATGCATCCTCTCGCACGTGTTTTTGCTCGACTAGCCTGCGGGATGCATCCTCTCGCACGTGTTTTTACTCGACCAGCCTGCGGGATGCACCCTCTCGCACGTGTTTTTACTCGACTAGCCTGCGGGATGCATCCTCTCGCATGTGTTTTTACTCGACTAGCCATGCGCATCCCAAAAAACCTGCGCATGCGCATCCCACAAAACCTGCGCATACGCATCCCACAAAACCTCGCACGTGTTTTTACTCGACTAGCCGGCGGGATGCATCCTCTCGCACGTGTTTTTACTGGACTAGCCTGCGGGATGCATCCTCTCGCACGTGTTTTTACTGGACTAGCCTGCGGGATGCATCCTCTCGCATGTGTTTTTACTCGACTAGCCTGCGGGATGCATCCTCTCGCACGTGTTTTTGCACGACTAGCCTGCGGGATGCATCCTCTCGCACGTGTTTTTGCTCGACTAGCCTGCGGGATGCATCCTCTCGCACGTGTTTTTGCTCGACTAGCCTGCGGGATGCATCCTCTCGCACGTGTTTTTACTCGACTAGACTGCGGGATGCATCCTCACGCACGTGTTTTACTCGACTAGCCTGCGGGATGCATCCTCTCGCACGTGTTTTTACTCGACTAGCCTGCGGGATGCATCCTCCCGCACGTGTTTTTACTCGACTAGCCTGCGGGATGCATCCTCTCGCACGTGTTTTTGCTCGACTAGCCTGCGGGATGCATTCTCGCACGTGTTTTTGCTCGACTAGCCTGCGGGATGCATCCTCTCGCACGTGTTTTTGCCCGACTAGCCATGCGCATCCCAAAAAACCTGCGCATGCGCATCCCAAAAAACCTGCGCGTGCGCATCCCAAAAAACCTGCGCATGCGCATCCCAAAAAACCTGCGCATGCGCATCCCACAAAACCTGCGCATGCGCATCCCACAAAACCTCGTACGTGTTTTTACTCGACTAGTCGGCGGGATGCATCCTCTCGCACGTGTTTTTACTGGACTAGCCTGCGGGATGCATCCTCTCGCATGTGTTTTTACTCGACTAGCCTGCGGGATGCATCCTCTCGCACGTGTTTTTGCACGACTAGCCTGCGGGATGCATCCTCTCGCACGTGTTTTTGCTCGACTAGCCATGCGCATCCCAAAAAACCTGCGCATGCGCATCCCACAAAACCTGCGCATGCGCATCCCACAAAACCTGCGCATGCGCATCCCAAAAAACCTGCGCATGCGCATCCCACAAAACCTGCGCATGCGCATCCCACAAAACCTCGCACGTGTATTTACTCGACTAGCCTGCGGGATGCATCCTCCCGCACGTGTTTTTACTCGACTAGCCTGCGGGATGCATCCTCTCGCACGTGTTTTTACTCGACTAGCCTGCGGGATGTATCCTCTCGCACGTGTTTTTGCTCGACTGGCCATGCGGGATGCATCCTCCCGCACGTGTTTTTACTCGACTAGCCTGCGGGATGTATCCTCTCGCACGTGTTTTTGCTCGACTGGCCATGCGGGATTCATCCCCTCGCACGTGTTTTTACTCGACTAGCCTGCGGGATGCATCCTCTCGCACGTGTTTTTGCTCGACTAGCCTGCGGGATGCATCCTCTCGCACGTGTTTTTACTCGACTAGCCTGCGGGATGCATCCTCTCGCACGTCTTTTTACTCGACTAGCCTGCGGGATGCATCCTCTCGCACGTGTTTTTACTCGACTAGCCTGCGGGATGCATCCTCTCGCACGTGTTTTTGCTCGACTAGCCTGCGGGATGCATCCTCTCGCACGTGTTTTTGCTCGACTAGCCTGCGGGATGCATCCTCTCGCACGTGTTTTTACTCGACTAGACTGCGGGATGCATCCTCACGCACGTGTTTAACTCGACTAGCCTGCAGGATGCATCCTCTCGCACGTGTTTTTACTCGACTAGCCTGCGGGATGCATCCTCCCGCACGTGGTTTTATTCGACTAGCCTGCGGGATGCATCCTCTCGCACGTGTTTTTACTGGACTAGCCTGCGGGAAGCATCCTCTCGCACGTGTTTTTACTCGACTAGCCTGCGGGAAGCATCCTCTCGCACGTGTTTTTACTCGACTAGCCATGCGCATCCCAAAAAACCTGCGCATGCGCATCCCACAAAACCTGCGCATGCGCATCCCAAAAAACCTGCGCATGCGCATCCCACAAAACCTGCGCATGCGCATCCCACAAAACCTCGCACGTGTTTTTACTCGACTAGCCTGCGGGATGCATCCTCCCGCACGTGTTTTTACTCGACTAGCCTGCGGGAAGCATCCTCTCGCACGTGTTTTTACTCGACTAGCCTGCGGGAAGCATCCTCTCGCACGTGTTTTTACTCGACTAGCCATGCGCATCCCAAAAAACCTGCGCATGCGCATCCCACAAAACCTGCGCATGCGCATCCCACAAAACCTGCGCATGCGCATCCCAAAAAACCTGCGCATGCGCATCCCACAAAACCTGCGCATGCGCATCCCACAAAACCTCGCACGTGTTTTTACTCGACTAGCCTGCGGGATGCATCCTCCCGCACGTGTTTTTACTCGACTAGCCTGCGGGATGCATTCTCGCACGTGTTTTTGCTCGACTAGCCTGCGGGATGCATCCTCTCGCACGTGTTTTTGCCCGACTAGCCATGCGCATCCCAAAAAACCTGCGCATGCGCATCCCAAAAAACCTGCGCGTGCGCATCCCAAAAAACCTGCGCATGCGCATCCCACAAAACCTGCGCATCCCACAAAACCTCGTACGTGTTTTTACTCGACTAGTCGGCGGGATGCATCCTCCCGCACGTGTTTTTACTCGACTAGCCTGCGGGATGCATCCTCTCGCACGTGTTTTTACTCGACTAGCCTGCGGGATGTATCCTCTCGCACGTGTTTTTGCTCGACTGGCCATGCGGGATGCATCCTCCCGCACGTGTTTTTACTCGACTAGCCTGCGGGATGTATCCTCTCGCACGTGTTTTTGCTCGACTGGCCATGCGGGATGCATCCTCCCGCACGTGTTTTTACTCGACTAGCCTGCGGGATGCATCCTCTCGCACGTGTTTTTGCTCGACTAGCCTGCGGGATGCATCCTCTCGCACGTGTTTTTACTCGACTAGCCTGCGGGATGCATCCTCTCGCACGTCTTTTTACTCGACTAGCCTGCGGGATGCATCCTCTCGCACGTGTTTTTACTCGACTAGCCTGCGGGATGCATCCTCTCGCACGTGTTTTTGCTCGACTAGCCTGCGGGATGCATCCTCTCGCACGTGTTTTTGCTCGACTAGCCTGCGGGATGCATCCTCTCGCACGTGTTTTTACTCGACTAGACTGCGGGATGCATCCTCACGCACGTGTTTAACTCGACTAGCCTGCAGGATGCATCCTCTCGCACGTGTTTTTACTCGACTAGCCTGCGGGATGCATCCTCCCGCACGTGGTTTTATTCGACTAGCCTGCGGGATGCATCCTCTCGCACGTGTTTTTACTGGACTAGCCTGCGGGAAGCATCCTCTCGCACGTGTTTTTACTCGACTAGCCTGCGGGAAGCATCCTCTCGCACGTGTTTTTACTCGACTAGCCATGCGCATCCCAAAAAACCTGCGCATGCGCATCCCACAAAACCTGCGCATGCGCATCCCAAAAAACCTGCGCATGCGCATCCCACAAAACCTCGCACGTGTTTTTACTCGACTAGCCTGCGGGATGCATCCTCCCGCACGTGTTTTTACTCGACTAGCCTGCGGGATGTATCCTCTCGCACGTGTTTTTACTCGACTAGCCTGCGGGATGCATCCTCTCGCACGTGTTTTTGCTCGACTGGCCATGCGCATCCCAAAAAACCTGCGCATGCGCATCCCAAAAAACCTGCGCATGCGCATCCCACAAAACCTGCGCATGCGCATCCCACAAAACCTGCGCATACGCATCCCACAAAACCTCGCACGTGTTTTTACTCGACTAGCCGGCGGGATGCATCCTCTCGCACGTGTTTTTACTGGACTAGCCTGCGGGATGCATCCTCTCGCACGTGTTTTTGCTCGACTAGTCTGCAGGATGCATCCTCTCGCACGTGTTTTTACTCGACTAGCCTGCGGGATGCATCCTCCCGCACGTGTTTTTACTCGACTAGCCTGCGGGATGCATCCTCTCGCACGTGTTTTTGCTCGACTAGCCTGCGGGATGCATCCTCTCGCACGTGTTTTTACTCGACCAGCCTGCGGGATGCACCCTCTCGCACGTGTTTTTACTCGACTAGCCTGCGGGATGCATCCTCTCGCATGTGTTTTTACTCGACTAGCCATGCGCATCCCAAAAAACCTGCGCATGCGCATCCCACAAAACCTGCGCATGCGCATCCCACAAAACCTCGCACGTGTTTTTACTCGACTAGCCTGCGGGATGCATCATCTCGCACGTGTTTTTGCTCGACTAACCTGCGGGAAGCATCCTCTCGCACGTGTTTTTACTCGACTAGCCTGCGGGAAGCATCCTCTTGCACGTGTTTTTACTCGACTAGCCTGCGGGATGCATCCTCTCGCACGTGTTTTTACTCGACTAGCCTGCGGGAAGCATCCTCTCGCACGTCTTTTTACTCGACTAGCCTGCGGGATGCATCCTCTCGCACGTGTTTTTACTCGACTAGCCTGCGGGATGCATCCTCTCGCACATGTTTTTGCTCGACTAGCCTGCGGGATGCATCCTCTCGCACGTGTTTTTACTCGACTAGCCTGCGGGATGCATCCTCCCGCACGTGTTTTTACTCGACTAGCCTGCGGGATGCATCCTCTCGCACGGGTTTTTGCTCGACTAGCCATGCGCATCCCAAAAAACCTGCGCATGCGCATCCCACAAAACCTGCGCATGCGCATCCCACAAAACCTGCGCATACGCATCCCACAAAACCTCGCACGTGTTTTTACTCGACTAGCCGGCGGGATGCATCCTCTCGCACGTGTTTTTACTGGACTAGCCTGCGGGATGCATCCTCTCGCACGTGTTTTTGCTCGACTAGCCTGCGGGATGCATCCTCTCGCACGTGTTTTTACTCGACTAGCCTGCGGGATGCATCCTCCCGCACGTGTTTAACTCGACTAGCCTGCAGGATGCATCCTCTCGCACGTGTTTTTACTCGACTAGCCTGCGGGATGCATCCTCCCGCACGTGGTTTTATTCGACTAGCCTGCGGGATGCATCCTCTCGCACGTGTTTTTACTGGACTAGCCTGCGGGAAGCATCCTCTCGCACGTGTTTTTACCCGACTAGCCTGCGGGAAGCATCCTCTCGCACGTGTTTTTACTCGACTAGCCATGCGCATCCCAAAAAACCTGCGCATGCGCATCCCACAAAACCTGCGCATGCGCATCCCAAAAAACCTGCGCGTGCGCATCCCACAAAACCTGCGCATGCGCATCCCACAAAACCTCGCACGTGTTTTTACTCGACTAGCCTGCGGGATGCATCCTCCCGCACGTGTTTTTACTCGACTAGCCTGCGGGATGTATCCTCTCGCACGTGTTTTTACTCGACTAGCCTGCGGGATGCATCCTCTCGCACGTGTTTTTGCTCGACTGGCCATGCGCATCCCAAAAAACCTGCGCATGCGCATCCCAAAAAACCTGCGCATGCGCATCCCACAAAACCTGCGCATGCGCATCCCACAAAACCTGCGCATACGCATCCCACAAAACCTCGCACGTGTTTTTACTCGACTAGCCGGCGGGATGCATCCTCTCGCACGTGTTTTTACTGGACTAGCCTGCGGGATGCATCCTCTCGCACGTGTTTTTGCTCGACTAGTCTGCAGGATGCATCCTCTCGCACGTGTTTTTACTCGACTAGCCTGCGGGATGCATCCTCCCGCACGTGTTTTTACTCGACTAGCCTGCGGGATGCATCCTCTCGCACGTGTTTTTGCTCGACTAGCCTGCGGGATGCATCCTCTCGCACGTGTTTTTACTCGACCAGCCTGCGGGATGCACCCTCTCGCACGTGTTTTTACTCGACTAGCCTGCGGGATGCATCCTCTCGCATGTGTTTTTACTCGACTAGCCATGCGCATCCCACAAAACCTCGCACGTGTTTTTACTCGACTAGCCTGCGGGATGCATCATCTCGCACGTGTTTTTGCTCGACTAACCTGCGGGAAGCATCCTCTCGCACGTGTTTTTACTCGACTAGCCTGCGGGAAGCATCCTCTTGCACGTGTTTTTACTCGACTAGCCTGCGGGATGCATCCTCTCGCACGTGTTTTTACTCGACTAGCCTGCGGGAAGCATCCTCTCGCACGTCTTTTTACTCGACTAGCCTGCGGGATGCATCCTCTCGCACGTGTTTTTGCTCGACTAGCCATGCGCATCCCAAAAAACCTGCGCATGCGCATCCCACAAAACCTGCGCATGCGCATCCCACAAAACCTGCGCATACGCATCCCACAAAACCTCGCACGTGTTTTTACTCGACTAGCCGGCGGGATGCATCCTCTCGCACGTGTTTTTACTGGACTAGCCTGCGGGATGCATCCTCTCGCACGTGTTTTTGCTCGACTAGCCTGCGGGATGCATCCTCTCGCACGTGTTTTTACTCGACTAGCCTGCGGGATGCATCCTCCCGCACCTGTTTTTACTCGACTAGCCTGCGGGATGCATCCTCTCGCACGTGTTTTTGCTCGACTAGCCTGCGGGATGCATCCTCTCGCACGTGTTTTTACTCGACCAGTCTGCGGGATGCACCCTCTCGCACGTGTTTTTACTCGACCAGCCTGCGGGATGCATCCTCTCGCATGTGTTTTTACTCGACTAGCCATGCGCATCCCAAAAAACCTGCGCATGCGCATCCCAAAAAACCTGCGCATGCGCATCCCAGAAAACCTGCGCATGCGCATCCCACAAAACCTCGCACGTGTTTTTACTCGACTAGCCTGCGGGATGCATCCTCTCGCACGTGTTTTTGCTCGACTGGCCATGCGGGATGCATCCTCCCGCACGTGTTTTTACTCGACTAGCCTGCGGGATGCATCCTCTCGCACGTGTTTTTGCTCGACTAGCCTGCGGGATGCATCCTCTCGCACGTGTTTTTGCTCGACTAGCCATGCGCATCCCAAAAAACCTGCGCATGCGCATCCCACAAAACCTGCGCATGCGCATCCCACAAAACCTGCGCATACGCATCCCACAAAACCTCGCACGTGTTTTTACTCGACTAGCCGGCAGGATGCATCCTCTCGCACGTGTTTTTACTGGACTAGCCTGCGGGATGCATCCTCTCGCACGTGTTTTTGCTCGACTAGCCTGCGGGATGCATCCTCTCGCACGTGTTTTTACTCGACTAGCCTGCGGGATGCATCCTCCCGCACGTGTTTAACTCGACTAGCCTGCAGGATGCATCCTCCCGCACGTGTTTTTACTCGACTAGCCTGCGGGATGCATCCTCTCGCACGTGTTTTTGCTCGACTAGCCTGCGGGATGCATCCTCTCGCACGTGTTTTTGCTCGACTAGCCTGCGGGATGCATCCTCTCGCACGTGTTTTTACTCGACTAGCCTGCGGGATGCATCCTCTCGCACGTCTTTTTACTCGACTAGCCTGCGGGATGCATCCTCTCGCACGTGTTTTTACTCGACTAGCCTGCGGGATGCATCCTCTCGCACGTGTTTTTGCTCGACTAGCCTGCGGGATGCATCCTCTCGCACGTGTTTTTGCTCGACTAGCCTGCGGGATGCATCCTCTCGCACGTGTTTTTACTCGACTAGCCTGCGGGATGCATCCTCCCGCACGTGTTTTTACTCGACTAGCCTGCGGGATGCATCCTCTCGCACGTGTTTTTGCTCGACTAGCCTGCGGGATGCATCCTCTCGCACGTGTTTTTGCTCGACTAGCCTGCGGGATGCATCCTCTCGCACGTGTTTTTACTCGACTAGACTGCGGGATGCATCCTCACGCACGTGTTTTACTCGACTAGCCTGCGGGATGCATCCTCTCGCACGTGTTTTTACTCGACTAGCCTGCGGGATGCATCCTCCCGCACGTGTTTTTACTCGACTAGCCTGCGGGATGCATCCTCTCGCACGTGTTTTTGCTCGACTAGCCTGCGGGATGCATTCTCGCACGTGTTTTTGCTCGACTAGCCTGCGGGATGCATCCTCTCGCACGTGTTTTTGCCCGACTAGCCATGCGCATCCCAAAAAACCTGCGCATGCGCATCCCAAAAAACCTGCGCGTGCGCATCCCAAAAAACCTGCGCATGCGCATCCCACAAAACCTGCGCATGCGCATCCCACAAAACCTGCGCATCCCACAAAACCTCGTACGTGTTTTTACTCGACTAGTCGGCGGGATGCATCCTCTCGCACGTGTTTTTACTGGACTAGCCTGCGGGATGCATCCTCTCGCATGTGTTTTTACTCGACTAGCCTGCGGGATGCATCCTCTCGCACGTGTTTTTGCACGACTAGCCTGCGGGATGCATCCTCTCGCACGTGTTTTTGCTCGACTAGCCATGCGCATCCCAAAAAACCTGCGCATGCGCATCCCACAAAACCTGCGCATGCGCATCCCACAAAACCTGCGCATGCGCATCCCAAAAAACCTGCGCATGCGCATCCCACAAGACCTGCGCATGCGCATCCCACAAAACCTCGCACGTGTATTTACTCGACTAGCCTGCGGGATGCATCCTCCCGCACGTGTTTTTACTCGACTAGCCTGCGGGATGCATCCTCTCGCACGTGTTTTTACTCGACTAGCCTGCGGGATGTATCCTCTCGCACGTGTTTTTGCTCGACTAGCCTGCGGGATGCATCCTCTCGCACGTGTTTTTACTCGACTAGCCTGCGGGATGCATCCTCTCGCACGTCTTTTTACTCGACTAGCCTGCGGGATGCATCCTCTCGCACGTGTTTTTACTCGACTAGCCTGCGGGATGCATCCTCTCGCACGTGTTTTTGCTCGACTAGCCTGCGGGATGCATCCTCTCGCACGTGTTTTTGCTCGACTAGCCTGCGGGATGCATCCTCTCGCACGTGTTTTTACTCGACTAGACTGCGGGATGCATCCTCACGCACGTGTTTAACTCGACTAGCCTGCAGGATGCATCCTCTCGCATGTGTTTTTACTCGACTAGCCTGCGGGATGCATCCTCCCGCACGTGGTTTTATTCGACTAGCCTGCGGGATGCATCCTCTCGCACGTGTTTTTACTGGACTAGCCTGCGGGAAGCATCCTCTCGCACGTGTTTTTACTCGACTAGCCTGCGGGAAGCATCCTCTCGCACGTGTTTTTACTCGACTAGCCATGCGCATCCCAAAAAACCTGCGCATGCGCATCCCACCAAACCTGCGCATGCGCATCCCACAAAACCTCGCACGTGTTTTTACTCGACTGGCCTGCGGGATGCATCCTCCCGCACGTGTTTTTACTCGACTAGCCTGCGGGATGTATCCTCTCGCACGTGTTTTTACTCGACTAGCCTGCGGGATGCATCCTCTCGCACGTGTTTTTGCTCGACTGGCCATGCGCATCCCAAAAAACCTGCGCATGCGCATCCCAAAAAACCTGCGCATGCGCATCCCACAAAACCTGCGCATGCGCATCCCACAAAACCTGCGCATACGCATCCCACAAAACCTCGCACGTGTTTTTACTCGACTAGCCGGCGGGATGCATCCTCTCGCACGTGTTTTTACTGGACTAGCCTGCGGGATGCATCCTCTCGCACGTGTTTTTGCTCGACTAGTCTGCAGGATGCATCCTCTCGCACGTGTTTTTACTCGACTAGCCTGCGGGATGCATCCTCCCGCACGTGTTTTTACTCGACTAGCCTGCGGGATGCATCCTCTCGCACGTGTTTTTGCTCGACTAGCCTGCGGGATGCATCCTCTCGCACGTGTTTTTACTCGACCAGCCTGCGGGATGCACCCTCTCGCACGTGTTTTTACTCGACTAGCCTGCGGGATGCATCCTCTCGCATGTGTTTTTACTCGACTAGCCATGCGCATCCCAAAAAACCTGCGCATGCGCATCCCACAAAACCTGCGCATGCGCATCCCACAAAACCTCGCACGTGTTTTTACTCGACTAGCCTGCGGGATGCATCATCTCGCACGTGTTTTTGCTCGACTAACCTGCGGGAAGCATCCTCTCGCACGTGTTTTTACTCGACTAGCCTGCGGGAAGCATCCTCTTGCACGTGTTTTTACTCGACTAGCCTGCGGGATGCATCCTCTCGCACGTGTTTTTACTCGACTAGCCTGCGGGAAGCATCCTCTCGCACGTCTTTTTACTCGACTAGCCTGCGGGATGCATCCTCTCGCACGTGTTTTTACTCGACTAGCCTGCGGGATGCATCCTCTCGCACATGTTTTTGCTCGACTAGCCTGCGGGATGCATCCTCTCGCACGTGTTTTTACTCGACTAGCCTGCGGGATGCATCCTCCCGCACGTGTTTTTACTCGACTAGCCTGCGGGATGCATCCTCTCGCACGTGTTTTTGCTCGACTAGCCTGCGGGATGCATCCTCTCGCACGTGTTTTTACTCGACTAGCCTGCGGGATGCATCCTCCCGCACGTGTTTAACTCGACTAGCCTGCAGGATGCATCCTCCCGCACGTGTTTTTACTCGACTAGCCTGCGGGATGCATCCTCTCGCACGTGTTTTTGCTCGACTAGCCTGCGGGATGCATCCTCTCGCACGTGTTTTTGCTCGACTAGCCTGCGGGATGCATCCTCTCGCACGTGTTTTTACTCGACTAGCCTGCGGGATGCATCCTCTCGCACGTCTTTTTACTCGACTAGCCTGCGGGATGCATCCTCTCGCACGTGTTTTTACTCGACTAGCCTGCGGGATGCATCCTCTCGCACGTGTTTTTGCTCGACTAGCCTGCGGGATGCATCCTCTCGCACGTGTTTTTGCTCGACTAGCCTGCGGGATGCATCCTCTCGCACGTGTTTTTACTCGACTAGCCTGCGGGATGCATCCTCCCGCACGTGTTTTTACTCGACTAGCCTGCGGGATGCATCCTCTCGCACGTGTTTTTGCTCGACTAGCCTGCGGGATGCATCCTCTCGCACGTGTTTTTGCTCTACTAGCCTGCGGGATGCATCCTCTCGCACGTGTTTTTACTCGACTAGACTGCGGGATGCATCCTCACGCACGTGTTTTACTCGACTAGCCTGCGGGATGCATCCTCTCGCACGTGTTTTTACTCGACTAGCCTGCGGGATGCATCCTCCCGCACGTGTTTTTACTCGACTAGCCTGCGGGATGCATCCTCTCGCACGTGTTTCTGCTCGACTAGCCTGCGGGATGCATTCTCGCACGTGTTTTTGCTCGACTAGCCTGCGGGATGCATCCTCTCGCACGTGTTTTTGCCCGACTAGCCATGCGCATCCCAAAAAACCTGCGCATGCGCATCCCAAAAAACCTGCGCGTGCGCATCCCAAAAAACCTGCGCATGCGCATCCCACAAAACCTGCGCATGCGCATCCCACAAAACCTGCGCATCCCACAAAACCTCGTACGTGTTTTTACTCGACTAGTCGGCGGGATGCATCCTCTCGCACGTGTTTTTACTGGACTAGCCTGCGGGATGCATCCTCTCGCATGTGTTTTTACTCGACTAGCCTGCGGGATGCATCCTCTCGCACGTGTTTTTGCACGACTAGCCTGCGGGATGCATCCTCTCGCACGTGTTTTTGCTCGACTAGCCATGCGCATCCCAAAAAACCTGCGCATGCGCATCCCACAAAACCTGCGCATGCGCATCCCACAAAACCTGCGCATGCGCATCCCAAAAAACCTGCGCATGCGCATCCCACAAAACCTGCGCATGCGCATCCCACAAAACCTCGCACGTGTATTTACTCGACTAGCCTGCGGGATGCATCCTCCCGCACGTGTTTTTACTCGACTAGCCTGCGGGATGCATCCTCTCGCACGTGTTTTTACTCGACTAGCCTGCGGGATGTATCCTCTCGCACGTGTTTTTGCTCGACTAGCCTGCGGGATGCATCCTCTCGCACGTGTTTTTACTCGACTAGCCTGCGGGATGCATCCTCTCGCACGTCTTTTTACTCGACTAGCCTGCGGGATGCATCCTCTCGCACGTGTTTTTACTCGACTAGCCTGCGGGATGCATCCTCTCGCACGTGTTTTTGCTCGACTAGCCTGCGGGATGCATCCTCTCGCACGTGTTTTTGCTCGACTAGCCTGCGGGATGCATCCTCTCGCACGTGTTTTTACTCGACTAGACTGCGGGATGCATCCTCACGCACGTGTTTAACTCGACTAGCCTGCAGGATGCATCCTCTCGCACGTGTTTTTACTCGACTAGCCTGCGGGATGCATCCTCCCGCACGTGGTTTTATTCGACTAGCCTGCGGGATGCATCCTCTCGCACGTGTTTTTACTGGACTAGCCTGCGGGAAGCATCCTCTCGCACGTGTTTTTACTCGACTAGCCTGCGGGAAGCATCCTCTCGCACGTGTTTTTACTCGACTAGCCATGCGCATCCCAAAAAACCTGCGCATGCGCATCCCACCAAACCTGCGCATGCGCATCCCACAAAACCTCGCACGTGTTTTTACTCGACTGGCCTGCGGGATGCATCCTCCCGCACGTGTTTTTACTCGACTAGCCTGCGGGATGTATCCTCTCGCACGTGTTTTTACTCGACTAGCCTGCGGGATGCATCCTCTCGCACGTGTTTTTGCTCGACTGGCCATGCGCATCCCAAAAAACCTGCGCATGCGCATCCCAAAAAACCTGCGCATGCGCATCCCACAAAACCTGCGCATGCGCATCCCACAAAACCTGCGCATACGCATCCCACAAAACCTCGCACGTGTTTTTACTCGACTAGCCGGCGGGATGCATCCTCTCTCACGTGTTTTTACTGGACTAGCCTGCGGGATGCATCCTCTCGCACGTGTTTTTGCTCGACTAGTCTGCAGGATGCATCCTCTCGCACGTGTTTTTACTCGACTAGCCTGCGGGATGCATCCTCCCGCACGTGTTTTTACTCGACTAGCCTGCGGGATGCATCCTCTCGCACGTGTTTTTGCTCGACTAGCCTGCGGGATGCATCCTCTCGCACGTGTTTTTACTCGACCAGCCTGCGGGATGCACCCTCTCGCACGTGTTTTTACTCGACTAGCCTGCGGGATGCATCCTCTCGCATGTGTTTTTACTCGACTAGCCATGCGCATCCCAAAAAACCTGCGCATGCGCATCCCACAAAACCTCGCACGTGTTTTTACTCGACTAGCCTGCGGGATGCATCATCTCGCACGTGTTTTTGCTCGACTAACCTGCGGGAAGCATCCTCTCGCACGTGTTTTTACTCGACTAGCCTGCGGGAAGCATCCTCTTGCACGTGTTTTTACTCGACTAGCCTGCGGGATGCATCCTCTCGCACGTGTTTTTACTCGACTAGCCTGCGGGAAGCATCCTCTCGCACGTCTTTTTACTCGACTAGCCTGCGGGATGCATCCTCTCGCACGTGTTTTTACTCGACTAGCCTGCGGGATGCATCCTCTCGCACATGTTTTTGCTCGACTAGCCTGCGGGATGCATCCTCTCGCACGTGTTTTTACTCGACTAGCCTGCGGGATGCATCCTCCCGCACGTGTTTTTACTCGACTAGCCTGCGGGATGCATCCTCTCGCACGTGTTTTTGCTCGACTAGCCTGCGGGATGCATCCTCTCGCACGTGTTTTTGCTCGACTAGCCATGCGCATCCCAAAAAACCTGCGCATGCGCATCCCACAAAACCTGCGCATGCGCATCCCACAAAACCTGCGCATACGCATCCCACAAAACCTCGCACGTGTTTTTACTCGACTAGCCGGCGGGATGCATCCTCTCGCACGTGTTTTTACTGGACTAGCCTGCGGGATGCATCCTCTCGCACGTGTTTTTGCTCGACTAGCCTGCGGGATGCATCCTCTCGCACGTGGTTTTACTCGACTAGCCTGCGGGATGCATCCTCCCGCACGTGTTTTTACTCGACTAGCCTGCGGGATGCATCCTCTCGCACGTGTTTTTGCTCGACTAGCCTGCGGGATGCATCCTCTCGCACGTGTTTTTACTCGACCAGTCTGCGGGATGCACCCTCTCGCACGTGTTTTTACTCGACCAGCCTGCGGGATGCATCCTCTCGCATGTGTTTTTACTCGACTAGCCATGCGCATCCCAAAAAACCTGCGCATGCGCATCCCAAAAAACCTGCGCATGCGCATCCCAGAAAACCTGCGCATGCGCATCCCACAAAACCTGCGCATGCGCATCCCACAAAACCTCGCACGTGTTTTTACTCGACTAGCCTGCGGGATGCATCCTCTCGCACGTGTTTTTGCTCGACTGGCCATGCGGGATGCATCCTCCCGCACGTGTTTTTACTCGACTAGCCTGCGGGATGCATCCTCTCGCACGTGTTTTTGCTCGACTAGCCTGCGGGATGCATCCTCTCGCACGTGTTTTTGCTCGACTAGCCATGCGCATCCCAAAAAACCTGCGCATGCGCATCCCACAAAACCTGCGCATGCGCATCCCACAAAACCTGCGCATACGCATCCCACAAAACCTCGCACGTGTTTTTACTCGACTAGCCGGCAGGATGCATCCTCTCGCACGTGTTTTTACTGGACTAGCCTGCGGGATGCATCCTCTCGCACGTGTTTTTGCTCGACTAGCCTGCGGGATGCATCTTCTCGCACGTGTTTTTACTCGACTAGCCTGCGGGATGCATCCTCCCGCACGTGTTTAACTCGACTAGCCTGCAGGATGCATCCTCTCGCACGTGTTTTTACTCGACTAGCCTGCGGGATGCATCCTCCCGCACGTGTTTTTACTCGACTAGCCTGCGGGATGCATCCTCTCGCACGTGTTTTTGCTCGACTAGCCTGCGGGATGCATCCTCTCGCACGTGTTTTTACTCGACCAGCCTGCGGGATGCACCCTCTCGCACGTGTTTTTACTCGACTAGCCTGCGGGATGCATCCTCTCGCATGTGTTTTTACTCGACTAGCCATGCGCATCCCAAAAAACCTGCGCATGCGCATCCCACAAAACCTGCGCATGCGCATCCCACAAAACCTCGCACGTGTTTTTACTCGACTAGCCTGCGGGATGCATCATCTCGCACGTGTTTTTGCTCGACTAACCTGCGGGAAGCATCCTCTCGCACGTGTTTTTACTCGACTAGCCTGCGGGAAGCATCCTCTTGCACGTGTTTTTACTCGACTAGCCTGCGGGATGCATCCTCTCGCACGTGTTTTTACTCGACTAGCCTGCGGGAAGCATCCTCTCGCACGTCTTTTTACTCGACTAGCCTGCGGGATGCATCCTCTCGCACGTGTTTTTACTCGACTAGCCTGCGGGATGCATCCTCTCGCACATGTTTTTGCTCGACTAGCCTGCGGGATGCATCCTCTCGCACGTGTTTTTACTCGACTAGCCTGCGGGATGCATCCTCCCGCACGTGTTTTTACTCGACTAGCCTGCGGGATGCATCCTCTCGCACGTGTTTTTGTTCGACTAGCCTGCGGGATGCATCCTCCCGCACGTGTTTTTGCTCGACTAGCCTGCGGGAAGCATCCTCTCGCACGTGTTTTTACTCGACTAGCCTGCGGGAAGCATCCTCTTGCACGTGTTTTTACTCGACTAGCCTGCGGGATGCATCCTCTCGCACGTGTTTTTACTGGACTAGCCTGCGGGAAGCATCCTCTCGCACGTGTTTTTACTCGACTAGCCATGCGCATCCCAAAAAACCAGCGCATGCGCATCCCACAAAACCTGCGCATGCGCATCCCAAAAAACCTGCGCATGCGCATCCCACAAAACCTGCGCATGCGCATCCCACAAAACCTCGCACGTGTTTTTACTCGACTAGCCTGCGGGATGCATCCTCCCGCACGTGTTTTTACTCGACTAGCCTGCGGGATGCATCCTCTCGCACGTGTTTTTGCTCGACTAGCCTGCGGGATGCATTCTCGCACGTGTTTTTGCTCGACTAGCCTGCGGGATGCATCCTCTCGCACGTGTTTTTGCCCGACTAGCCATGCGCATCCCAAAAAACCTGCGCATGCGCATCCCAAAAAACCTGCGCGTGCGCATCCCAAAAAACCTGCGCATGCGCATCCCACAAAACCTGCGCATGCGCATCCACAAAACCTGCGCATCCCACAAAACCTCGTACGTGTTTTTACTCGACTAGTCGGCGGGATGCATCCTCTCGCACGTGTTTTTACTCGACTAGCCTGCGGGAACCTCTCGCACGTGTTTTTACTCGACTAGCCATGCGCATCCCAAAAAACCTGCGCATGCGCATCCAAAAAACCTGCGCATGCGCATCCCACAAAACCTGCGCATGCGCATCCCACAAAACCTCGCACGTGTTTTTACTCGACTAGCCTGCGGGATGCATCCTCCCGCACGTGTTTTTACTCGACTAGCCTGCGGATGTATCCTCTCGCACGTGTTTTTACTCGACTAGCCAGCGGGATGCATCCTCTCGCACG